>NC_042616.1:186256394-186335543 GCF_901001135.1 Rhinatrema bivittatum
GGGTGCCATGTGAACAGCGGTTCAACATGGGTCAACTGGTGCTAAGAGACAGGCTGGCTACCCCGGGTAGAGTTCATAAGAATATAAGAACTTAAGAAAATGCCATACTGGGTCAGACCAAGGGTCCATCAAGCCCAGCATCCTGTTTCCAACAGTGGCCAATCCAGGCCATAAGAACCTGGCAAGTACCCAAAAACTAAGTCTATTCCATGTTACCATTGCTAATGGCAGTGGCTATTCTCTAAGTGAACTTAATAGCAGGTAATGGACTTCTCTTCCAAGAACTTATCCAATCCTTTTTTAAACACAGCTATAATAAATTCACTAACCACATCCTCTGGCAACAAATTCCAGAGTTTAATTGTGCGTTGAGTAAAAAAGAACTTTCTCCGATTAGTTTTAAATGTGCCCCATGCTAACTTCATGGAGTGTCCCCTAGTCTTTCTACTGTCCGAAAGAGTAAATAACCGATTCACATCTACCCGTTCTAGACCTCTCATAATTTTAAACATCTCTATCATATCCCCCTCAGCCATCTCTTCTCCAAGCTGAAAAGTCTTAACCTCTTTAGTCTTTCCTCATAGGGGAGCTGTTCCATTCCCCTTATCATTTTGGTAGCCCTTCTCTGTACCTTCTCCATCGCAATTATATCTTTTTTGAGATGCGGCGACCAGAATTGTACACAGTATTCAAGGTGTGGTCTCACCACAGAGAAATACAGAGGCATTATGACATTTTCCGTTTTATTCACCATTCCCTTTCTAATAATTCCCAACATTCTGTTTGCTTTTTTGACTGCCACAGCAAACTGAACCGACGATTTCAATGTGTTATCCACTATGAGGCCTAGATCTCTTTCTTGGGTTGTAGCACCTTATATGGAACCCAACATTGTGTAATTATAGCATGGGTTATTTTTCCCTATATGCATCACCTTGCACTTATCCAAATTAAATTTCATCTGCCATTTGGATACCCAATTTTTCAGTCTCACAAGGTCTTCCTGCAATTTATCACAATTTGCTTGTGATTTAACTACTCTGAACAATTTTGTATCATCTGAAAATTTGATTATCTCACTCCTCGTATTTCTTTCCAGATCATTTATAAATATATTGAAAAGTAAGGGTCCCAATACAGATCCCTGAGGCACTCCACTGTCCACTCCCTTCCACTGAGAAAATTGTCCATTTAATCCTACTCTCTGTTTCCTGTCTTTTAGCCAGTCTGCAATCAACGAAAGGACATTGCCACCTATCCCATGACTTTTTACTTTTCCTAGAAGCCTCTCATGAGGAACTTTGTCAAATGCCTTCTGAAAATCCAAATATACTACATCTACCGGTTCACCTTTATCCACATGTTTATTAACTCCTTCAAAAAAGTGAAGCAGGTTTGTGAGGCAAGACTTGGGTAAAGCCATGCAGACTTTATTCCATTAAACCATGTCTTTCTATATAGAAACATAGAAACATAGAAATGACGGCAGAAGAAGACCAAATGGCCCATCCAGTCTGCCCAGCAAGCCTCACACATTTTTTCTCTCATACTTATCTGTTTCTCTTAGCTCTTGGTTCTATTTCCCTTCCACCCCCACCTTTAATGTAGAGAGCAGTGATGGAGCTGCATCCAAGTGAAATATCTAGCTTGGTTAGTTAGGGGTAGTAGCCGCCGCAATAAGCAAGCTACACCCATGCTTATTTGTTTTACCCAGACTATGTTATACAGCCCTTATCGGTTGTTTTTCTTCTCCCCTGCCAATAAGCAAGCTTCTCCCCTGCCAATAAGCAAGCTACACCCATGCTTATTTGTTTTACCCAGACTATGTTATACAGCCCTTATTGGTTGTTTTTCTTCTCCCCTGCCGTTGAAGCAGGGAGCTATGCTGGATATGCGTGAAGTATCAGTTTTCTTTTTTTCTCCCCTGCCGTTAAAGCAGACAGCCATGCTGGATATGCATCGAAAGTGAAGTATCAAGCACATTTGGTTTGGGGTAGTAACCACCGTAACAAGCCAGCTACTCCCCGCTTTGTGAGTGCGAACCCTCTTTTCTTCTCCCCTCCGTTGAAGCAGAGAGCTCTGCTGGATGTGTGAAGTATCAGTTTTTTTTCTCCCCTGCCGTTGAAGCAGAGAACTATGCTGTATATGCATTGAAAGTGAAGTATCAGGCTTATTTGATTTGGGGTAGTAACCGCCGTAACAAGCCAGCTACTCCCCTCTTTGTGAGTGTGAATCCTTTTTTCCACATTTCCTCTTGCTGTTGAAGCTTGGAGCGATGTTGGAGTCACAGTAAGCATGTGTATGTTTATTTAATAAGGGTATTGTCTCCAGGCAGTAGCCATCATTCTGGCGAGTCACCCACTCTTCCTTGGCGGCCTCTTGACTTTATGGATCCACAGTGTTTATCCCACGCCCCTTTGAAGTCCTTCACAGTTCTGGTCTTCACCACATCCTCCGGAAGGGCATTCCAGGCATCCACCACCCTCTCCATGAAGAAATACTTCCTGACATTGGTTCTGAATCTTCCTCCCTGGAGCTTCAAATCGTGACCCCTGGTTCTGCTGATTTTTTTCCTACGGAAAAGGTTTGTCGTTGTCTTTGGATCATTAACACCTTTCAAGTATCTGAAAGTCTGTATCATATCACCTCTGCTCCTCCTTTCCTCCAGGGTGTACATATTTAGATTCTTCAATCTCTCCTCATAAGTCATCCGATGAAGATCCTCCACCTTCCTGGTCGCCCTTCTCTGTACCACCTCCATCTTGTCTTTGTCCTTTTGAAGATACGGTCTCCAGAACTGAACACAGTACTCCAGGTGAGGCCTCACCAGGGACCTGTACAAGGGAATATACACTTCCCTTTTCTTACTCGATATTCCTCTCTCTATGCAGCCCAGCATTCTTCTGGCTTTTGCTATCACCTTGTCACATTGTTTCGCCGACTTCAGATCATTAGACACCATCACCCCAAGGTCCCTCTCCTGCTCCGTGCACATCAGCCTTTCCCCCCCCCATCGAATACAGTTCATTCGGATTTCCACTCCCCATATGCATGACTTTGCACTTCTTGGCATTGAATCTCAGCTGCCATATCTTCGACCACTCTTCCAGTTTCCTTAGATCTCGTCTCATTCTCTCCACTCCTTCCGGCGTGTCCACTCTGTTGCAGATCTTAGTGTCATCCGCAAAAAGACAAACCTTACCTTCTATCCCGTCTGCAATGTCGCTCACAAAGATATTGAACAGGACCGGTCCCAACACCGATCCTTGCGGTACACACCACTTAAAACCGCTCCCTCTTCAGAGAAGGTTCCATTTACCATCACACACTGTCTTCTGTCCGTCAACCAATTTGCAATCCAGGTCACCACCTCGGCACTCACTCCTAAGCTTCTCGTTTTATTCACCAGTCTCCTGTGCGGAACCGTATCAAAAGCTTTGCTGAAATCCAAGTATATGATATCGAGCGCTCTTCCTTGATCCAATTCCTTGGTTACCCAGTCAAAAAAGTCAATCAGATTTGTCTGACAGGATCTTCCTCTGGTGAATCCATGCTGCCTCTGGTCCATCAATTCTCCCGACTGTAGATAGTTCACTATTCTCTCTTTCAACAGTGACTCCATTACTTTTCCCACCACTTCTGTGATTTTGTTCTGTGATTTTGATGTTTAGAACACTTTCCACTATTTTTCCTGGCACTGAAGTCAGGCTAACCAGTCTGTATTTCCCGGATCGCCCCTGGAGCCCTTTTTAAATATTGGGGTTACATTAGCTATCCTCCAGTCTTCAGGTACAATGGATGATTTTAATGATAGATTGCAAATTTTTACTAATAGGTCTGAAATTTCATTTTTTAGTTCCTTCAGAACTCTGGGGTGTATACCATCTGGTCCAGGTGATTTACTACTCTTCAGTTTGTCAATCAGGTCTACCACCGTGATTTGATTCAGTCCATATGAATCATTACCCATGAAAACCTTCTCCAGTACGGGTACCTTCCCAACATCCTCTTCAGTAAACACCGAAGCAAAGAAATAATTTAATCTTTCCGCAATGGCCTTATCTTCTCTAAATGCCCCTTTAACCCCTCAATCATCTAACGATCCAACTGACTTCCTCACAGGCTTTCTGCTTCAGATATATTTTAAAAAGTTTTTACTGTGAGTTTTTGCCTCTACGGCCAACTTCTTTTCAAATTCTCTCTTAGCCTGTCTTATCAATGTCTTACATTTAACTTGCCAACGTTTATGCATTATCCTATTTTCTTCTGTTGGATCCTTCTTCCAATTTTTGAATGAAAATCTTTTGGCTAAAATAGCTTCTTTCACATCCCCTTTTTAACCATGTCTGTAATCGTTTTGCCTTCTTTCCACCTTTCTTAATGTGTGGAAAACATCTGGACTGTGCTTCTAGAATGTTATTTTTTTACAATGACCATGCCTCTTGCTCACTTTTTACTTTTGTAGCTGCTCCTTTCAGTTTTTTTCTAACAATTTTTCTCATTTTATCAAAGTTTCCCTTTTGAAAGTTTAGCACGAGAGCCATGGATTTGCATACTGTTCCTCTTCCAGTCATTAATTCAAATTTGATCATAATATGATCACTATTGCCAAGCCCCCACCACCGTTACCTCTCTCACCAAATCCTGTGCTTCACTGAGAATTAGATCTAAAATTGCTCCCTCTCTCGTCAGTTCCTGAACCAATTTCTCCATAAAACTATCATTTATACCATCCAGGAACGTTATCTCTCTAGCGTGTCCCGATGATGCATTTACCCAAACAATAATGGGGTAATTGAAGTCTCCCATTATTACTGCACTACCAGTTTGGTTAGCTTCCCTAATTTCTCTTTCATTTCACTGTCCGTCTCATCATCTTGACCAGGTGGATGGTAGTATACCCCTATCACTATAGTCTTCCCCGACACACAAGGGATTTCTACCCATAAAGATTCAATTTTGTATTTAGTCTCATGCAGGATGTTTATCCTGTTGGACTCTATGCCATCCCAGACATAAAGCGCCACACCGCCTCCCGGGTGCTTCTCTCTGTCATGCGATATAATTTGTACCCCGGTATAGCATTGTCCCATTGGTTGTCCTCCTTCCACCATGTCTCTGAGATGCCAATTAAGTCTATGTCATCATTCACTGCTATGCATTCTAATTCTCCCATCTTACTTCTTAGGCTTCTGGCATTAGCATACAAACATTTCAAAGTTTGGGGTTTTTTTTGTATTTTCATTCTGCTTTTTAATTGATAGGGATAAGTTAGAATTTTTTAGCTCAGGTGAGTTTTTAGTTACAGGCACTTGGACTACTTTTCTTATTATTGGAACCTCACTGTCGGGATGCCCTAATTCTAATGCATCATTAGTATCCTTTGAAGATACCTCTCTCCGAACCATGCGCTGCTGAGCATCTGTCAGCTTTACCCTTTGTTCTAGTTTAAAAGCTGCTCTATCTCCTTTGCATTGCATGCACACATACAACTTCTCACCGGCGGGTAAAAAAAATCATACATGTGACACTTGATGCAAAAGACTGGGAGCCCCCCCCCCCCCCCCCTCATGCTTCCTTCATCTCAATTTTTTTCAGTTCCTAGTTAGGTTTTAGGTTGCTATGGGAGTAGGAATGTGTCTAATTAGGGTCCTTTAAATATATTAGTTTATTCGCTATATATCTATTAGTTGCCTACAAGGAAATCATCAAGCTCTCAATAAGTTGTGGGGAATTCGTGAAGTCAAGTTAAAAGGCAGATTTTTTTTTTTTTTTAGTGTGAAAGTGGCACTTGCCTATAAATTAAAGGATGAGTTAGGTGTGGGTGGGAGAGGGATGGGAGGGTTGGAAAATACAAACACACTAACTTCTTTTTATTATCTGCCTTACTGACTATTTAAAGCACAAACACACTAAATAATATACTCCAATAGTTTACTTCTCCACAAAACTTTAAAAAATGTTCCCAAGTAGAACTTACTGATTCCTTTCAGCTACCAGCAAGTTGATCCTCTCCTCTCCCTAATTTCCCTAATTTCTCTTAGCATTTCACTGTCCATCTCACCATCTTGGCCAGGTAGATGATAGTATATTCCTATCACTATACTCTTCCCCAACATAAGGGATTTCAACCCATAAAGATTTGATTGTGCGTTTAGTCTCATGCAGGATCTTTATCCTGTTGGACTCTATGCTACAGAAAGATCTAAATAAACTATTATGCAGGATGTCCCTTATCCAAATGACATAACAGCAACTCTTAGAGAATAACAAGCAGTGTTTCAGTGCTGTTATGAGTTGAAATCCAGCCTGGTACAGGTTCAGTTCATTATTTTCCTCAAGAAACTCTGTAAATTGTATTAGCACTGCCTTTTACAATATTTTAGCTAAAACCAGCAGATTAGAAATGGAACCATATGTGGAGGAGTCGGCCAGGTCTTTCAGACCTTTTTTTGGAACCGGCAAAATCACAACCCATTTTAAAGATTCAGCTACCCTAGTATTTACCAAAAAAAAGAATAACCAAATTAGGAAGGTCATGGAAAAGAATACCTTTTTTTGAAGCACCCCCCAAAAAAAGAGGAATATAATTGTCAAAAAATCTACACTGCGCAAATATCAAGGAAATAATAAGAGGATTTGGTCAGCGACAACATTTGCTCTACCCCAGAAGAAGCTATATAATTGAAGGTATTCTAAAAAGCTGGCCTTCCCAAATTGTTGGTCATGACCCTGTTGTAGGTGGGGAAGTCCCTAGTCTGAGTTGTAAATCATTAAATTTTTTATACAACTCCAAGCAAAGCCTTCACAATCCAAAGGTGCCACATCAGAAACAGGTTTAGCAGGATGGATTATATTTTTCACCAAAGCAAATAATACAAAAGAGTGATTGAGCAAACCTTGACTTCAATAAGTGTAATAAATGTAACATGAAAGTTCAAAGTGCTTTTTATATACACCATGTAACTTGTAATACATTTTTTTAACAACGGGGTTCTTAGCCGTATGCCATTTGTGCTTGGTGTTGCGCTGGAGGTGGACTCTTGGCCTGGTGCAGGATTGGTATGGCCCTCTGGTCAGACCCAGAGAGCACCTGCCACCAGGAGGCGGAGCACACGAGGAGACAGAGGATAACTGGAGCTTCACCAATAACAGTCCGGGGTTTCCACAGGTTGAGCCCTTGGGTACCTGGACTGCCTGGACTTAGGTGGGCCTCAGATGGTCTCCTGGAGAGGTAGTGGAGGGGTGTGCCCACCACAAGCAAGGGTGTATGGCTGATGCAGAGAGGATGGACTAGACCTGAACTGGAAGCTCCAGAGACCTCAGGGGGTAACAGCTCAGGAAAGTTCTCCGGGCGAGGCAGACAGCGCCTGCGGGTCTAGTCAGGTGGAAGCCATGGGTGGATTCCAAGTAGGTTGGTCTAGAAGCCACAGTAGGCCAGAAGAGAGTGTCCGAGTGAAGCACAAGGGTCAGAGCCAGAGTATCAGTCCAGAAGTGGTCAGCCAAAGCAGGGGTCAATACCAAGGTCAGTCCGAGCATAGTCAAGGCAAGCAAGGATCAGTTCCAAGCAGCAGACAAGAGAATTGTCAGGCAGGAAGAGGTCAGTACCAGAGATCAGTCCGTAGAGGTACTACCTGAGTAAGGATGCAGGAACACATGGAGACTCAGGAACAAGGAGACGCTGGAACAAGGAGACACTGGAACAAGGGGATGCTGGAACAGGGAAACGCTGGAACAAGGAAACGCTGGAACACAGGGTTAGGCTAACTTAGAACCCCACGGTGTGGACCCGATTGCCAAGGCGAGGTCCTGGGGAACAGGGCCTCGCTTACATACGGAGGCTATGTGATATCATTTGGCTGTGCCGCAGAGCTGGTTCCCACCCTTGGCCCTTTAAAGAGCTGGGCGGTCCATGCACATGCACCTAGGGACGTGGCTGGCGCCGGAGAGGACACTGTGCCCCGGCGTGGAGCTAGGACCAAAGTGGAGGGCCTGGGAGATGCCGCCAAGGGGTGCCGCGAATGGGAGGTACTGGCAGCCGCCACAGGAGAGGATGGCCTGGGACTCACTAGCGCAGTAGCAAGGTGAGCAGGCCCGGGCGTGGGCCCTGCAAGGACAGGACATGCAATACTTGGCATGCCAAGGTTTCCTTTCATCCTCAAAAAAAAAAAAAGTGCATAGCTTGCTGAGCAGACTGGATGGGCCGTTTGGTCTTCTTCTGCCATCATTTCTATGTTTCTATAATAATGTGCTAGTAAACCAGGATAACATTGTGCTGGCTGTGCAAATGCAGAGGGGCAATCAAGTTCAGAACAGAATCAATGTTAGCAGTTAAGGTGGACACCAATAAATAAACAGAGGTAGATTCAACTTGTATTGGAGAAATTGCTCATTTTGGGGCAAATTTATTTGTGTCAATATGTGGATGAACAGATTTGATCACTCACTGAGTCATACTAGATTTCAAATTCCTATTGAACTGAAAATTAAGAAGAAAATGATTGGACCAGCAGACCTTGTGACTCATTAGGCCACAGACAGAATTTGCGAAAGCCCAAGAGTTGGACACAATCAGTAAGTCGAGTGTATGGCTCAGCTGATGGATGGGGACTGTAATGAGTTGTTTTAAATCAGCAGCATCCAGCACAGCAGACATGTCACATGTTTGAGAATCCAGAGTGACATCCATATTGATGTTAAAGTCACCTGGAATGATAAGGTTTTTGTATTTCAAACATAAAGAAATAATAAAATCTAGAACATCAGAGAGTTTAGTACTTATCATATGAGGCGAGCAGTACATAAGTAGCAAAACAAATTGATTCAAGCTGACAAGAAAACTCTCACAGCTGGCCACAGTAGGACTAGACAAATATTGTACAGAAATATTGTTTCTGTGAATTAACACAATACTTCCCCCCATCTTAGCTTTCCCTGCATGATGAAACCATGCAAATCCAAGAGGGCACATCTGCTATAATGGCATGTTGTCTTCATCTAACAACCAGCATTCAGTGATGCAAAACAGATTGGTCCTATTTTCCACTACTATAGAAAAGACCAGATTGGTTTTGCTTTTAACAGAGAAAGCATTGATATAAACAATTCATTGAAATATGTTTCCCTTATCTTTTCCAGATAGTGAAGCAGTGAACAACCAGGAGGGAGGGGGTAATAAGTCGGAGCTGATCTATTTTGCACAACGGAAGTAAAATTTGAGCCAGCATACTGATAATATTGACCCAGTCCAGTTAAAACTGGTAGAGAAGCAAAGTCAAAGAACACCATACAAATAGAATTAATCAAAAAACAATCTTTCAATCTAATATACTGTATATAACTCATAGTAAAATATCACAAAACCAATAGGTATAGAATACAACCATAGCCCTCACATAATCAGGTAATATCAAGTCAAGATAGAGAAGGAAGGATAAACTCGCCCTACCTCTCTTTCATCCTCAGGATCTCCCTGGACAAAACCCATGCAGTATTCTAATCCCCTCCCCCAGGAATATTTTTGATCACTATCTGGCCCTGGCAAGTTTATACATTACAGTCTATATATCTCATTGTGTTCCATGAGTGTTTTCCTACAGTCTGTAGGGGTTGGAGTTCATGGCCCATTGTTCAATGGATAAAGTGTGATCCCTGAAAAACAACTTTCCTTCAATGTTAAATGAGGTAGAGGTACAGGGTGGCCCATGGAAAAGTAGCCCACCTCCAATACCAGTGCATTAGAGGCAGGCTACTTTTCCATGGGCCACCCTGTATTATTAATAGTCATTAATATTCTATTCCTCCTAGTCTCATACGAATTCACTGCATATGCTTGGAGACTATAGCTGTATGCATATTTTCATATACTTTTCCTACCTGCAGGAGAGGAAAGTGACATTCCCACTGAACATCTATGTTGCTCTCGTTGCAGAATCAGACTCCAGCAACTGATGTGGCAGCAGAACAGCCATTAGATTCCATAAAGGGAGAACCTGTGGCAGATGGCATTGATGGAGCAGTTGAAGGAGTAGGAGAAAGAGGAGGAGATTAGGCATGAGAATGAGCCAGAAGGCTACTATGAAGATTTATTTATTTATTTAACTTTTTTATATACCAACATTCAAGACGGTGGTCCCATCATGCTGGTTCACAAGAAACAGGGGTGTAATTATAATAAACTTTACCATTTAAACATTTAAACAATTACCATTTAAACAATAGTGCAGAAAAGCAGTTACATATAACAAGGAAAACAATAACTTGGAATGAGATTCTTTGACTCTATAGCAGTTTGTAGATAATGTGGTTGAGAACAGGAGCTAAAGCAATTATATTGAATCCTTGTCTAAGGAGTATAAGGAAGGTCATCTCAAATACAGTGAGAAAAAAATTCATCAGCCAAAATGACTACCTTGTGGGCATGCTGCTGTGGATTATGAGTGAACGGTCTAAAATAGGGAAACACTGGAGAAAGGACTGGATATTATGGAGACAGGTGTGAATAAAGTCAGGCTGATGCAATATTGGGCTTTAAGGTCAGCGTGCTGCTGAACGCATGGTTGGATGCATGTTTTGGACACACTAGATTTATGCCCGATGCAATACCGGGATTAGAGAGTCCAAAACATACTTCCAAACCAGCACATAGCTAATAGCATCCATCACATGTAAATGCATGTAGATGAGGCTATTAGCTAGCATGCCCAATGTAAAACGTTGCCAGGTGCTGAGCGCGCACATTTTTACGCTCAAAAATTATTTTGAGATGCCTCAAGCATGCACAGAAAAGTAGTATTTTCTGCTTTTCTGTGCTTCTCTGTGGTTCCTATGACTTAATATTGTCCCAATACTAAGCAGGAGGAACCACAGAAGCAGTAAGAAAAAAAAAAGATCTTCAGGTTAGGAAAAGAGATGCTCAATTTACAAGCATCCATTTTCCTAACCTGTGGCTGTGCCCGGGTTAGAAAAATGGGCGCTGGTAAAATTGAGTGTCTGTCTTCCAAACCTGTGTCCAGCCATGTCTTCTGGGTGCTCGATGGTGGTCCAGTGAGGGTCCCGGGAGCGTTCTACTGCTCTCGGGCCGTCGGCTGCCAGTAAACAAAATGGCGCCAATGGCCCTTTGCCCTTAGGATTTGACAGGGTATCCGTGTCATTGGCCGGCCCCTGTCACATGGTAGGAACAATGGATGGCCGGCGCCATCGAGACCCCCTGATATCTGACAAGATTGAAAATATCGTCCGATATTTTCAATCGTCAGATAAACGATTCACATCCCTAATCAGTATTGCATCGGCCTGAATGCTCAGTAACTTTCAAACAACCATGTGGGTATATAAGTATGCATGTAAGCCGGCTCACATCCAGTAAGTTGTCAATTTTGTAACAAGCGCACATTATAAAATCTTCAGTACGCATGTACATGTACACATGATTAAATATGGGCACGTGTAGGTACATGCAAATGCCGGCTCTACTACTTAAGTGTGGGGTTTTTATTAAATATGTGTGCCAATGCAATTACCAGTTTCCCTAGTCCATTCCCATTTCGCCCAGGTAAAAGCTAGGACTTCTTAACCTCTCTAATTAACCTGCCTCCCTTTTACCCTTTTAGCCTCAACCCTTCAAACCTTGCTAACTAGCCTCATTTATTTTATTATACTAGGTACATGCCATCCATAGCAGAAGTAAAGATACTCGGATAGGGACCCTGGTGCAGGCTTGAGCGCATAAATAGTTATATGCTGCTTTAAACCTAAAATCCAGGAATGCCCATGCCCCACCCAGACCATGTCTACACTCAGCCCCTTTTTTCTAAAACAAGTTTTGTGCGTATACCGGGAGATATGTGTGTACTCACGTGTTTTTAAAAATTTGCTCGGTACACAGCGGTCTGAGAGACACACGTATCTCCCGACTTTTACACATGCTGAGCTTTTAAAATTTACCCATAAGGGTAGGAGTGGAATACATTTTCATTCAGTTCATTTGGTTCAGTGATTTGTTCAGTTTGGGGCTAAAAATGATTTGTGTCAATTGGTTATTTGTTTTCCATTGAAGAAATAATGCATCCTGTTTTGGGCTCTAAAATTAGGGTTTTCTATCCAAGATTAGTAAAATTTGCAGGCAGACATTGCCAGCAGAGGAAGGTGCTCTCCAATACACCAAAATTGGATCAAAGTGGCACCAAAATTGCATGAATAGTAGGGATGTAAATCATTTTTCTGACGGATGAGAAAATATCGTATGATATTTTCTCATCCGTCAAGTATCGGGGGGTCCCTGAAAGTGATAGGAAAACCCCACAAAATTTTTGTGTGGTTTTCTTCTTATTTTTTTTTTTGGGGGGGGGGGAGGAAAGAAAGGGCACCCATAAAAAAAAAACCCAAACCCACCTGACCCTTTAAATCTAATTATTTAGTATCCCCCCACCCTCCCGACCCCCCCAAATCTTTCCTAAAGTACTTGGTGGTCCAGCGGGGTCCCGGGAGCGATCTCCCACTCTTGGGCCATTGGCTGCCACTAATCAAAATGGCACCAAAGGCCCTTTGCCCTTACCATATCACAGGGGCTATCGGTGCCATTGGCCGGTCCCATTCACATGGTAGGAGCAATGGATGGCCCGTGCCATTTTTTAAGATGGTCCCGGCCATCCATTGCTCCTACCATGTGACAGGGGTCGGGGTGGGTTTTTTTTTTTTTCAGCTCGGGATAGTCTGGACCGTGGGAAACAAAGATTTCCTGCGGGTCCACAATGCCGAAACCGGAACCAATTCTGGAACCGATTCACATACCTAATGAATAGCCCAGGGCATCATGACAGGGAAAAGCAGCCCAAGCAGAGGCATTTACACTCTAAAGCATCGTGAAAGGAAGAAAGCAGCACCAACAGCAACATGAGGTTCCAAAAGAGGGGCAAAGGGCACGAACAAGAGTGGGATGGACTCCCCAAGGCACTATGAGAGAGGCCCAAAGTAGCACCACCAGTGGCATGAACAGCCCAAAGCACTGATAGAGGGTGAAATCAGCAGAAACAGTGGCTTCAATATCCCCAGACACCATGAGAAGGAAAAATGCACACAAGTGGCATTAACAGAACAAGAACCAAAAGAGCAACAAAGTAACACCAACAGTGGCATGAACATCCCAAGGCACCAAAAGAGGTGAAAAAATGCGCCAATAGTGGAATGAAGATTATAAAGCACAGCGAAAGGGGAAAAACATCAGAAACAGTGATCTGAAACCAGAAAATATTCTAAAAGATCTGTATAGGATCCTGATGTGCAAATCAGTCCTCAGACCTGTGTAAAGGACAAAATTAAACCATTTAGAATCTGGAACATGGTGAATTTAGTTTTACCATCCTTGAGCAGGGTTAAGCCAGAAGTTATCTTTGGATGAAATCCATAGCAGTTCTGATGTGCAAATTGGTCCTTAGATCTCAGTATAAGGCAAAGAACTAATTAAACAATTTAGAAGCTGAATATTGTGAACCTATCATCCCTGGGCTGTTGGGATCCTGATGGGATAGGGTTTAGAGATTAACTTCTCCTTTGTTGTACTCGTGCTGAGATAAAAACACTCCAGTGCAACAGGATGGCCCAGCACTAATTCAGCTCCCGTCAGGTGGGAGGAGGAAATGTGGAATATAGAAGATTGTCGCTTCAATGCCACTCAGGTACCCAAGTCCTTGAGACTGAAGTGTAGACCTTGAATGACATTATGCCTGTAATGGCCCATAGTTCACAGGGATTAGGCATTTACTTAGTTGGTTTGCTTGGGATTGCATCCTGATAAAGGGGATGGAATGACTCCCCTATGAGGAAAGACTAAAGAGGTTAGGGCTGTTCAACTTGGAGAAGAGGCGGCCGAGGGGGGATATGATAGAGGTCTTTAAAATCATGAAAGGACTTGAATGGGTAAATGTGAATTGTTTATTTTATTTACTCTTTTGGATAATACAAGGACTAGGGGGCCCATGAAGTTTGCAATTAGCTCATTTAAAACAAACTGTAGAAAATTATTTTTTGCACAATGCATAATTAATCTCTGGAATTCATTGCCAGAGAATGTGTTACAGCAGTTACTATAGATGGGTTTTAAAAGGATTTGGGTAAATTTCTAGAGCAGAAGTCCATAAACTGTTATTAATTAATAAGGATTAGTAGCTTGGGATCTATTCATTTAGGGGCAGATTTTAAATACTTGCGCGAACGTGTACTTTTGTTCGCGCACCAGGCACGAACAAAAGTACGCTGGATTTTATAAGATACGCGCGTAGCCGCGCGTATCTTATAAAATCCGGGGTCGGCGCGCGCAAGGGGGTGCACATTTGTGCAACCTGCGCGCGCCGAGCCCAGCGCGCGCTGTCTGTTCCCTCCGAGGCCGCTCCGATTTCGGAGCGGCCTCGGAGGGAACTTTCCTTCGCCCTCCCCCCACCTTCCCCTCCCTTCCCCTACCTAACCCACCCCCCCGGCCCTATCTAAACCCCCCCCCTTACCTTTGTCGGCAAAGTTACGCCTGCTTTCAGCGCGCAAAGTTACGCCTGCTGAAAGCAGACGTAACTTTGCGCGCGTCGGCCGGCTGCCCCGCTCCGTGGTCCGGTCCCGGGGGCTGTTCCGGAGGCCGCGGCCACGCCCCCAGAACGCCCCCGGGCCGAAACCACGCCAACGTCACCGCCCCCGAAATGCCGCGCCCCACCCCCTAAACGCCGCGTCATCCCACCACGCCCCCGACATGAAGCCCCGGGACTTACGCGCATCCCGGGGCTCTGTGCGCGCCGGCGGCCTATGCAAAATAGGCACGCCGGCGCGCGAGGGCCCTGTGCGCGTAAATCCGGAAGGATTTCCGCGCGCAGGGGTTTTAAAATCCGCCCCTTAATGTTTGGGTACTTGCCAGGTACTTGTGACTTGGTTGGCCACTGTTGGACACAGGATACTGGGCCTGATGGATCCTTGGTCTGACCCACTATGGCATACCTTATGCTCCTATGTTCTTACTGAAGGCTAAATTTAGACAATATCAACAGTGCATAACTTTTCCCCATTTTAAACAGTTTAAAGATTTCTCCCTTTATGGACAATCATGCTATTCTCTATGAACCTGCGAGATGGCTCTTCCTTTGAGATAATTTCAACCTTTTACCTTCTGGAGGTAAATTTTAAATTACCTTCATTAGGACAAAGTCTGTGCCTACTTTTTACTCATGAGCTTTGCACCCATTCTGAAAGTGAAAGTAACCAAATATTTTTCCTTTGAAACTTCCTCTGGGTACAAAGTAAATGCAGTCACTTGCCCCTGCTTTTCTATGGCCAGAAATTTCCTAGAAAAGTATGTTTAAAAAATTGAAAATGCACGCTACCTTTGTTCCCCAACCTAAACAAAGTCCCTGGTGATGACTCCTCTCAATGCAGCTAACAATATATTGTAGAAAACAGGCAAACCTTTTTATGCACTGAGAGAGGCTCACTCATATGAACTACTCATAAAACTAGGCAGTGCTACCATATGCACAGTCACGTCTCTAGTATATCATCATTTTTATTACTCGCCTTAACATCAATTACGCTCAAAGCGGTTTACGAAAATAAAATAGTATCAAGGAGTTTACAATAAATAATACATTTACAATAAAAAGCACAATTAAATAGAAAAAACAAGCTTAAATACACCCCTCCATCATTCCAGGTATGTCATCCTTTATATCATTTTAATACACATATCACAATACATACAAGGTTATAAAGTTACTGACAATGCACCCTGGATATAATTATTTACAGAGCAAAAAAAAAAAAAATAGTAAAAAAAACTACTGAGATTCTTGCTGGCTGAGAGGATGGTGAGGGTGGTAAATTGTGGATAGATCGCTCCTTTTCCTGATGCAGAAGATGCTGGACGAGGACTTGGGGGGGGCATTTTAGTTCTTCCTATGGCTGTGACTGCTGTTGCAGCTGGTAAAGTATGTTGCGTTGTGCAACTGTAACTAAAAGAGCAAGACATCCACAGTATTGGAAAAAAATCTGACATTAGATGGAAGGGCTGAGAAAAAAAAGCAGTAACAGAAGAAAAGGCTGAGAAGTAAGTGAGGTCAAAACAAGGTGTGTAATGATGGTGTGATATCATTTCTATCTTTTGCTGGTATTTATGCCAAACTTCCCCAAATTTTTTAGAGCAGTCTCCATAATTTCATTTTAGATATATAAATATTTTCTCCATTAACTATTGTAGATGTTTTAATTATCCATATTCTACATTGAATCTTATGGCATTGGAATACGTACGTTAGTGTAGCCTGGGGCTACTAATTACTTATTCTTTCTCTCTCCCCCCCTGCCATGGTGGCTGCTGCTGCTGCTTAGAAAAATGGGCCTTGAATAGAATCAGAGACAGGCACAGTGGTTCCCCTCTAGAGTGTTGTTGGAGGGGGGGGTAGAGGAGAGAGACATTAAACAAATGATTACTTAGAACATGAAGGGCAAAATAAACAAACAGCTGAGGCTCAGTCAGAGCCCACGTGTAGGAAAAAGCAGAAGTTGTTGGGAGGCTGGGAGAAGAAGACTCATAGGATACATACATACTGACAGTCTTCAGGGGAGGAAGAGACAGCTGGTGTGAAAGAGTACATAGGAGAGACACACACCCACCTCCCCCCCAGAATGCTTTAAATGACGAGATCCAGTTATCAAGCCAGTCCACTTTAAGGAACACCCAGTAGGGAGGACAAGGAAGAAGCCATCACCTTCGGAAGAGATAAAAAAGCCAAGACCCAGGAGTGAGTAGAGAGGCCTGGAACCAGAAGAAGCAAAAAGTAGATCATGTGTTGATTGTCTGAAGGTCGTAGCTTTGTGACAGGGCTAAATGCTGAGGTAAGCAGAGTGTGTAATGATTCCTTTTTGGTGAAAAACACAAGATCTCTTACTTGCGACAGATGTGTTCTCCGTATTTGTTACGGGACCGGGCCGTGCCCCGGTCCCTCCTCCTACCTCAGGGCCGGCCCGGCCTGCGCGGACTCATCTTCGGCCGTCCAGGTCCGACATGGCTGCTCCCACGGCTCTCCCTTCGCGAGGGAGACGCCGCCGACCCGACGCGCTGGGCCCCACCCCCTAGGCGCGCACGCGCTTGGGGGGGGGCTTGGCTCTTAAAGGGGCCAGCATGGGAAATCAAAGGGATGGCCTCCAGCAACACTCACAGGCTAGTAAGGACTGAAATGTATATAGGAGCTGCCTTTTCCTAATGACATTGCTTAGCTCCAGCAGGATTACTTACAGTCTTATTTAGATCAGAAATGTATTTAGCAGCTGCCTTCTTCTAGAGATGCATGGCGTCCTGATCCCAGCTCTGACTCTTATTGTCCCCAGCAGGATTCCACTCACAGAACTTGTTCTGCCCAGCAGGGCCTCATCCACGGAGCTCTCTCCGTCTGTGGGGATTTAAGGTGGACCATGCATCTAGCTTGGTCCCACCCAGGTTAAGGAGAGGTAGTAAGGCCACTCCTTCAAACATAAATTATGTTATTTTACGGCTAAACATGGTATTTCACCAATTTGCCTAACCACACCTGTTTCTCTGATGTTTATGCATTAACCATTCTAACATGCAATTTCTTCAATTTTGTTTAACGCATCTTAGTGAATCTAGACCTTAGACAGTTACCTTTGAATATCTAGCCCCACCCAACTCCCCTCCTGCACCACCAAGCAGTGAAATCAGGAAAATTAATTTCCCTTGTGCTACCTCCACAGTCATGAAGCCTACCTCCTTGCCGCCCCCTAAAAAGCCCTCCCACCCCTCTTAAATCCTTCTTCCAGCCCCAGGACCCTCCAAATCTTACATAAAATCTATGGTGGTTTAGCAGAAGTACTCCCTATGGGATCTTGCACCAATGGTAACATTTCCAAAATGGAATGGGCCAACCCCAAGTGCACTTTGGCTTTTTCACTTGATAGAGGAAAAGGTTTATTAAAGTTTTCTGGTGCCATTCTGAAAATGGTTAGCAAATCCCACAGTAATCTTTACTGTGGAAAAATACCATAGCTTAGTAAATATGCCCCAAAATTGGATTCCTAATTTAGGTGCTATTTTCAGGCAAACTTTGGATCCTACATTTTAGTTGAAAATTCATCTGAATTTAGAAGTTTAACATTTAGGACACTAAAGTTATGCCTGCAATCCATTTTTCTATGTATAGGATTCTCATGGGCCTATTTATTGAACATTTTCTCCCATTTTGTATGTAAGGGGAAAATGCTTAGTAAGTGGGACACTGCAGTAAGGTGTCTAATGTTAAAAATCAGTGTTAAGCTCCTAACATTTTTTGCCTTTTTTAAATCTACTTACAATTTAACCCCTAACTTTTGACTCCTAATTAAACTAGATACTTAAATTTAGGGGTTTTCACAGGGGTCAATTTAGGCTCCAGGGTCCCGAAGTTGGATACCTCAATCTTTTGAAAATCAGCCTATCAGTGCATTGCATGTTAAGTGGCATTTTATTATGCACATTTAAAGTTTTAGTAATTGCACACTAAAAAAATATAGTGGGAGTATTAGGGCATAGGTCCCATAGGCCTACATTAATGTGATAACAGTTTTCAACTCCAGTTATTCAAATGATAATGCTGTATCTAGAAGGACTAAGCAGTGTTAGCACAGTACCTATGCTTAACAACATGTCAATATGACAGTAAGTCTACAGCTGCCAAAATAACAGGAGATATCTGAGGAGTTAGACAAGAAACCAGATGCTTCAAGAAAACATTTTTTTACAGATTGGCATGTAGTCCCAAGAGTGTTATTCAATAACAAGAAAGAAAAAAATGTGTTTTACTAAACAATGAGCAAGGAATCAAATATTTTTTATATAGTGTTGTCAAAAACAAATGTTATGATTATCACAGTCACTAGGAAAAAACAGTATTTTGAAGAAGAAGAAACAGTAAACAATGTAATAGCATCCACAAACTAAAATTTGGTCAAGATTGTTTGAAATATAAAATTAAACTCTTATGTGTTCGTTAATGAACATTCTTAAAACAAACCACGTTTCTTTTGGAACAACGGTATATAAAATAAATAAATAAATAGACATGAGGGCATGTAATCTGCATGACATCCTTCTTATTCCATTTATCATCAACTCCCATTTCTAATCATATTTCCCTATCCCTCACATATGACTCAAAAATATCATTGCTTGGAATAATAGGATTATTTACATGCATTGCATAATATGAAACCAGAGAACATCTCACTTGGATTTTTACAACTCAATTGAGCCTAAAGGTCCATTTCATGTGACTAATTGAGTGACTAGGTCCATTTTACAGGAAGTCAACTGCTACTGAAAGGAAGTAGATTGCTCACTTGCTTAATGCTTACGTTACATGTACTTCAGCTGACCTACTATTCAGATCAGCCTGTCAACCTTTTTTGATTTGGCATTGTCAGTCAGCTCAACCTAGCCCTATTGAAAGCTGATAGGAATAGATATGGGTGACAGGTGGTGCCATGTTTTGCTCATTCTCACCTAGTATGACTGGGAGCTATCTCTGAAAAATTCATAAAATAGCAAAACATTAGCCTCCATATAAACTATTTTGATTAAATGTAACCTTCATTTTTCAGGGCAGGGGTGGGGAAGATATTTCTTGTTATGGAGGATAACTTGTTACCCCAGGTAGATTTAATTTTATGTGATTAAAAAAAAACTGCATACCACCTTAAAACTAGGGATGTGCAGAGGAAAACAATTTGTTTCAGTGTGTTCGTTAATTTTGTAGGATATCTCCATTGGTTCCATTAGTTAAAAAAAAAATATTCATTCTTGTTATTTGTTCATTCATTTACAATTATAGTCAATGGGGAAGCAATGCAGACTATTTTAGGCTCCCAAATTGGGATTATCTAAACATTTATAATGAAACTGGTGGATTGACATCATTAGAAGGATAAAGGCATAACAATGAAACAAGACTATATCAACGTGACACCAAATGTGGCATGAAGAGCCCAAGGACTCAAAATGGGGTGAACCAGTACCAGCAGTGGTATGAATTCTCTGAGGAACCATCAGAGGAGGAAAAGAACAAGAAGACTGTTCAGATCACCCCAAGGTTTCAAATGTTGAGTAAAGGGCACCAAAAACAGTGGCATGAGCTCCGAAAGACTGTACAATAGGGGCAAACAAGTATGAATAGTTCAAGGCACTATGAAGGGAGAACAATTCACCACAAGAGGGAGAAAATACCCCAAGGCAATGATAGAGGGTGAAAACAACTGAAAGAGTGGCAAGAAGACCCCAAAGCATTATGAGAGGAGCAAAGCAGCTATCCAGAGTGTTAAGAACACCCCAAGGTTTCAAATGAAGAGTAAAGGGCATCAAATTGGTACAAAGCCAAAGGCAGCCTGGATGATGCCTGATAACAATTTTGAAGGAGATGGTTGTTTGGGCTTGGAGTTGGTCTTCACTGGAGAGTAAGATACTGGTGACTAGAAATTCCAAATACTTTTAGCCACTAGCTGATTAATGTCCTGTGATTCAGAGAATCCAGGACATGATTCTTCCTTTGTACCAATTTTTGCAAATACTGCCTCCATTATCTCAGAAGCTCTAATGATGGAGGAGCATGGTACCGGTACACGTTTGCACTCTTTGCCTTTTTTTGTGGTATAATCCATTAAAGGCTAAATACCAGATGAGAACAATAATTGCAAGAACCTGAAGGGAATGGAATTTGAAGAAAAAGTACAAGAGAACATGGATATTTTAAAGATAACTAGGCTGTTGAGCGGGCCTGCTGACATTGCATGCATGCTGGTCCTGTTCTGCCAGTAGGGCCACTTTAAATCACATGCTTTTTTCTTGTCCATATGTTTCCACTTTTTTGCGACAGATTTGGTCCTCATTTTATCAAAGTCCCTGTTTTGAAAGTTTAGTGCTAGAGATGTAGATTTACGTATTGCTCCACTACCAGTCATTAATTCAAATTTGATCATGTTATGATCGGTATTGCCAAGCGGCCCCACTACCATTACCTCTCTCACCAAATCTTGTGTTCCACTAAGAATTAGACCTAAAATAGCCCCCTCTCTTGTTGGCTCCTGAAACAATTGCTCCACGAAGCAGTCATTTATTCCATCTAGGAAATGTACCTCTCTAGCATGTCCTGATGTTCCATTTACCCAATCAATACTGAGTTAATTGAAATTTCCTATTATTATTGCTTTGCCAAATTGGTTAGCTTCCCTTATTTCACAATCAACATTAAGGAATATCACCTGATTAATTCAGTTGGTTAGAAGCTCTGAAAAGTTTTTCTGATGGAAGAAATAAAGGAACTTTTTGGTAAGCATGAGGATGCAGCTTGGAGAGAGGTATGAGTCAAACAAAGAAGAAAGTCAAGCAAGGAACAGAGCCATAGCCAGGCTATTTGGCACCTATGGCCTAGTAAAAAAAATTGTGTCTTCACCCTGAACACAACAAACAATAGCTCAAGCCAGGAGACTGCTAAATGTAGGGGGATTTAATTTGTATTTTGACCCAGCAGTTTATTCCTGCTTCTTTGGGCTTGCAGCTCAGTTAGAACCACTATAGATATCCTCTTACTATGAGCCTTTATTCACAAATACTGAAGATTTTTCCCCTTATTTTATATCTCCTCTTAACTTATTTACTACAGTCATTGCAGTGTCTGTCCTGGGCTGGGGGCCATAAACTAGGGCTCCCTTCAGAACCATGCAACCATTGGTCCATAATCCAACCACTAGGTGCCAGCCCTCTCCCAGTCATGGCTCCCCCACAATTAAAAACTTTGCATTCATTATACCAGCTTTTTCATGAAAAAAGATATTATTAGGTAAAAATATCATTTACAACAATATGTAAATTACATTTGCATGCAGAAAACCCTGCAAAAAATGTAAAAGAAAAAAGGCATTTGGAACCCATATGGTAATACATCTATGGTAACACAAGTTAGGTATAGGCTTGGCCCTCATTAAAGCCATGAGTAAACTGAATTACAATTACAATATAAAATAACTTCCATACCAAAACAGCACTACATGCCAGCACTCAAACAGTAACAATCCTACCTATGAAAAGGCAGCACTGTAAATATTACACCAGCCCCTAAAACACCAATACACCTCCTTTTAGGAAAAAAGAACAAACCATGCTACAATAGAGCCTACACAAAACTACAAGGAATATAAGTTATAATATTAAAATCATATATTACCTAGTCTAATCATGCTCCTGTGGTAATCAAATATTACCTAAATGTCATCACACAAGGAGAGAAAAGATGGTCTTTAGGATCAGCACCTTCTAAAGACCCACAGGTAGTACATAGTATTCAGCGAGAAATTTCAGAATTTTTGGCCTTTAATGAAGCATCAGAACTAACTAATCATGTGCTCTGGGCTATCATGAAAGCAGTTATTAGGAGTAAATGTATTTCTTTTTTTGTAGAAAAACAGTGCTCGGTATAGAAAATGAATTGAGAAAGCAGGACCAGGAATTGGAAGGTTTGAAAAAAATGAACATCTTCTAATAGAGTTAGAGGTAGGTTCACTCATATTAGAGAATAGTTTCAACACAATTTTGAAAAAATATGTGATATATAGCCTTTGAAACTCCCCCCCCCCCCAAAGATACTATTATATAGGAAACAAAGCCAATAAATTATTAGAGCATCAATTCAAAAAGGAGGAGCTAAATATGATGGTGCAAATATACTGTCTAAGAAATAAGAAATCTTTGATACTTTTACAAAATTTTATATAGGTTTATGTGCTTCAGGGCCACTTTTTTTCAACCAGAAGCAAAAACAAAGCAATACTAGAGGCATTCAAAGCTTTGGAATATGGTAAAAATCATTTTATAAATATTTTGCATCTATTCTATCTCCCAAATTGGCTAACATTTTTAATGAGGTGCTCCTGGGGGTACCCTTCATTTTTCTATGGGATTGGCTAATATAATAGTAATTCCATAGGAAGGAAAAGATCCAGCATGGTATTTCTTTTATAGGCCTATTTTCTTACTGAGCAATGAAGTTAAAATATTCACAAAAATACTTGTAAACAGGTTTAAAATTGTTTTGTCTTATTTGATACATACAGATAAAACAGGATTTGTAGGTAACATGTCAGGGATGGATAATGTAAGAAGGACCATAAATCTTATACACTTTGTGCCTGATTTTATAAAGTATTTACTAGAGATGTGCATTCCTTTGTGACGAAATAGGAAATATAGACGATATTTCCTATTTCGTCGCGGCTCGGGGATCCCCGAAACGATAGGAAAACCCACAAAATTTTGTGTGGTTTTCTTATCGTTTTCGGGAGGTGGAGAAAGGGCACATAAAAAAAACCAAAAACCACCCCAACCCTTCAGATTTAATTAATTATAATCCTCCACCCTCCCAACCCCCAAAAAACTTGCCTAAAGTCCCTGGTGATCCAGCAGGGGTCCCGGGAGTGATCTCCCGCTCTCGGGCCATTGGCTGCCACTAATCAAAATGGCGCCAATGGCCCTTTACCCTTAACATGTGACAGGGGCTATTGGTACTATTGGCCGGCCCCTGTCATATGGTAGAAGCAATGGATGGCCCACGCCATTTCCTGCATCTACAACAAGGTACCAGACCTTTAACTGAGTACGTGATTGAGTTTAAAACCCTGTCCTCGGAACTACATTGGGATCTGGGATGTCTATGTGCTATATTCCTGGAAGGTCTCAATACACGCATAAAAGACAAATTAGCTGCACGTGAGCTCCCTGAATTCTCTCATCAACCTCTCTGGTCGCATTGATCGTCGCCTGCGTGAGTGATCCCAGGAGACTAAGGGATCCAAGAAGTTATCCTCGGGGGAACCGCGCCCTCATCCAACACCGGCCACCCAGACTACTCCTACATCGAGTATCGAGGAGGAAGAACCCATGCAATGGACCGCAGTGATATATCTGCTAAAGAGAGACATCACCAGCAAAGATTAGGCCTCTGCCTGAACTGCAGTCAGCCAGGACATGTTGTGTCCTCTTGTCTATCTGTCCGGGAAACTTTCAGACCTAGGATCCACCGGAGGACCCCTCCTAGGTCTCACTTCTCCATCTCCTCCATTGACACTTTCAGTCTCCATTTACTCGGATACCCTTGAGTTCCATACTTTAGCCCTAGTGGATTCCAGTGCCGGGGGAACTTTATACTCAAATAACTTGTGGGGCACCTATGAATCCCCACCGTTCTGACACCTACACCTCTGCTATTATCAACTCATGGCGGGCCATTGCCCAGTGAAGTCACCTATTCCACGTAACCTATCAGACTCCGCACTAGATCTCTGCACACAGAGACCATTTCCTTCTTGGTCTTAGATAAGGCAATACACCCGGTGGTTCTCGGACTGCCATGGTTACAAATTCACACACCCCAATTCAACTGGAGTACCCTGCAATTGTCTCAGTGGGGCACGTTCTGCCATGGGAAGTGCCTAGAGACTGTGACTCCTATGCCTTGCCTGACCACCACCACATCTCTTCTGGGTTTACCTCCGCAGTACTCCTCTTATCAAGATGTATTCTCTAAGAAAGTGGCGGACACTTTGCCACC
Source organism: Rhinatrema bivittatum (assembly GCF_901001135.1). Taxonomy (NCBI): domain Eukaryota; kingdom Metazoa; phylum Chordata; class Amphibia; order Gymnophiona; family Rhinatrematidae; genus Rhinatrema; species Rhinatrema bivittatum. The sequence goes on from NC_042616.1 coordinate 186,281,012, forward strand.
TCACAGATCTTTTGACAGCGCCATAAATTTACTACCCAATATTTCATTGTTGACTTACCCGTATCCAACAGCAACAATACCATATGGGTCACTGTGGACTGCTTTTCAAAGATGGCTCATTCTGTGGCATTACCCGGGTTACTTTCAGCTCCTGAATTGGCAAAGCTTTTCATCCGCTATGTCTTTCGCCTTCATGGCCTGCCAAGAAACATCCTCTCTGACCGAGGGGTCCAATTTACAGCAAAATTCTGGAGATCCCTATGCAAAAAATTTGACATCTCTCTGGATCTCACATCAGCATACCATCCGCAGACCAATGGACAGACTGAGAAGACGAACCGTTTCTCCGGGCATATGTTAACCGTTTCTCCGGGCATATGTTAACTCCAGACAGAGTGACTGGTCCAAATGTATCTTTCATTCACACACTGAAGCCAATGATCTAAAGTGAGCCAAACTTCATAGAGTTTTGCACATTATTTAATAAATATTCAATGATTCTCATTGTCTGCATAATTATTCTATCGATTTTATCACAATTATTTAAGTATAAAGTATCTCAATAACTTTCCTAGACTAATCCATCACTACCCAAAAATTTAACTTTATTAATGATATTGTAACCGTTTTTAGTTGGCACTTGTTAGAATGTACGATACCTACCTATATATACCTATTTGTGCCTTTTTGTAAACCGTTGCGATGGTACATAACTTAGCGAAGGTATAGAAAAGTGTTTAAATAAATAAATAAATAAATTATTATTATTTTTTTTTTTTTTTGCAAAATGGCATTTAACAAGTGATTATTGAGCTTAGTTTGACTATGTGTTCATATCTAATGAGCTGCTTTTACCTTATAGTAAAATAGTTCTCTGTACTATAACTGATCCAGTGATGCACTATACCCAGAAGTTATTAAAATCAGATGTATTTTTTCTTTTACTCTAAATTTAAACTCAGATTGCCAGTTAATCTAAAAAGAAATTAAGGGAAATGCCCCTGTGGGAAAGCATAAAACACTGCACTCAGGAAAATAGTCAAATGATGTTAGACCAAAAATGAACAATGCAGTTGTTAGGAAAAAACATAAATTTTTAAATTAACAATTTACTCTTTTAATTAAAAATACCTAAAGGCATCAAAATCTAAAAGGGTTCTGTCCACATGGGAATTCTAATACATGGGATGTAATGAGAAAAGTATTTCCTTTTAAAGTATATTTCTAATAGTTAACTGAAATCTTTAAATTTGATGTTGAATTCAAAGAGAGATCACTGGTAGTTTTATCCCACACGTGCAACTGTATAATAAATATTTTTAAATGGGTTGTCATAAATATTTTATTGCTGTGAAGACAAATCTATTATTATAGGGAAGAATGAAAAGGTCAGATTAGATCTATTGTAGGTGGTGTTGCATCGAGGTGGACCTTTAGGCTGAGGTGTGGTTGATGCAACCCATAGGCGAGGACCTACGGGTCCCCACCGTCATCAGGTGGAGTGGGCTGAAGCTAGAGGCCACTGGAGCTTCACCTATTCCAGCCCTCGTTCCCCTCGGGTTGAGCCTTTGGGTGCCAGGGCCAGCAGGACTTAGGTGGGCCTCAAAATTAGCTAGAGGTGAGTAGCTGTTCAACCCAGAGACAGCAGTTGGGAGATGGCATAGTTCTATCCTGAACTGGATCTGTTACGAGGACTCAGGTGCCAAAGGAACAATAAGGAACTGGAGGCACCCGAGCAAAGGAAGGTGTAAGCCATGAAAGTCCACGTCCAGAGGATAGGCGAGGAGCGGCATCACTGACAGGCTGGATTCTGAGCCAGCAGTGAATGGATGTTGTGGCAAGCAATGAAGAATTCTGGACAAAGGAGATTCTGTAGCATAGTTGTGCAAAGCAAGGGTCAGGGCATGGAGAATGCAGGTATAGTCGATCCAGGCAATAGTCACATTATGGAGCAGGCAGATGTGGTCAGGCAAGGCAGTGGTCAGGGCGTGGAGAAGGCAGAGATGGTCAGATGTAGTGGAGGTCCGGGGCTGGAGAGAAGCTGAAGAGTAGTCAGGCGTAGTGAAGGTCAAGTCCAGAGAGTCAATCCAACACATAGACAAACAGGGAATAGGAGAACAGGAACCGGGAACCACAGGAAGACAGGAACACACGATGAGACAATTCAAGGAATAGCAATGAGTACTCGGAGTACGAGGAGGCCTGTTGCAAAGGCAATACTATGGAGCGAGGCCTGAACTTTTATATGTTGAAGGGTCTGACTTCAGCATCCGGGTCCGTGGCCAGGATCCCATCGCGGGCCCTTTAAAGGAATCACTGATGTGCGCACACACACCTAGGAAAGGGCACAGCGCTGGTGGCGGCGTCTCTCCGCGGGCCAAGCAGAGAGGCCCGATGAACAGGGACATCCTGGTGGGCAATGCTGGGCAGCGTGGCAGGGCCGGAGGCACCAGAGGGAACCCGAGATCGGAGATGGCGGCCCACCGCCACCAGTGAAGAGGAGCCAGCAGCTGGAGTCCATCTGTAGAGGTTAGAGGGCCGCGCTGAATGCGTAACAGGTGGTGCTAGAGTTATGTTTGTATATAGGGAAAAAAAGGGAACTCAATCAGCTATTAAGATGTTCGGAACAAACTTGCAGGAAAAAAGAAGCCCTTGATCATTTTAGAAGGAAAAGATAGGTATTGATAGATCAAACTGTATGAAGAATCAGCAGATCAGTGAACATTCAATAAACCAAAGGGAGATACTAATTTCACAGACTTTCTTTTGGTACAAGATCAGTAACTAATGGGTTCTAGTTGGGGTGTGCACAGGAAACATTTTTGTTTAGATTTTTCATTCATTTTTCTTTTATGTTTGGTTTCTTGTTTATTCATTCTTATTTTGTTTACCCAAAATGAAATAAGCAAAAAAGCCCTAAGAAAAACCTGAAAAATAATATCAGATGAAAGTGTCCCTTTTCCTGCCCAAAAAATTGTTTAACACTATGTAACACACCAACCCCAAGATCCACTAATGTGAGTAATTCTACCAATGGCAACAAACCAACCCACCTCCAAGAATATTTTTTGTTTTTTTATATATATTTCTTTTTCCTTCTTCTTGTCTTAAATCTCCAACCTAGGTTACAAACATTTATTCCATTTTCTTCAAGACAAAAATTCTTTTCTGCAACCAACTTTTTCACACAAAAATATTTTTAAAGAGGAAAGCGGTTGTTTCATAAAAATTTAAAGTTACCATCCAGGTTAACTTTGTTGCTGTTTTATTTAATCACGAACAGCCACCATCCCCCAATGATATTTTTTTTTACTATTTATTCAAAAATATTTTTTATCATTTTTTGTTTTTTTTTAAACTTGATTAAATCTTGTCAAAAATGAATTTTTGTCAAAAAACAGATGGAACAGTCCACCTCAAAAAAGGAACTCTTCATTCTTCATTAAACTGAGATCTCAATCGTTCACCTCATATACACTGTCCTACACCTCATGGTTATACTTAGCTTTACTCAATCCACATTGAAAGGTCCTCCGTTCACGGCAGCATGTTAGCCCGACATGGCCAAGTTTCGAAGAAGTTCTTCATCAGGGGAAACAGCTTGCCCACCACACGACTCAGCTCGAGAAATGCAAAATTGTAATCATATCCATTCCTGTATCGCACAATTTCAAACTGCCTACACCACGTTGCAATCACTTTTTTCAAAAAATGGTGAACCTAAACGCCCATCCGTAATGTCCTCATTTAAAGGGACTATACCATGTGACACCTTCCTGACGTGATAGAGAACAGCCTACCCCTTTCCATCCAGTTAAAGTAACGATAGCCAATCCACCTGATCATTTAATCCAAACGGAGCTTCTGTTTTGAGTTTATAGACTCTCTATAATTTGTTCTCTATAATTATTGTTCTCTATAATTTGTTCTCTATAATTATTGTTCTCTATAATTCAATAGCGCTGCCATATCCGCAAAAGCCATTACACTCTCCACTTTCTCAATCACTGTCCACTTAAGATCCACAAAATTGTGCTTTTGCTCAATACAGTGTCCGACCATCGGTGCTGTCAATACCTTGTTGTTAATTCTGGACCTGTGTTCCATCAATCATATCTTCATGGCTCTTTTGGTCCGTCCTATGTAAACTTTTGTACATCCACAAATAATTGCATAAATCACATTGCTTTTATTACAATCAGTCCAGCAAGTATGATTAACCTTCAACCCAGTCTTAGGGTCAACCCAAGTCTTGCCTTCAATGGCACCTTCACACACCATACAGGTTCCACATTTCAATGTCCTCCTCCTCGAGGAATGTTATTCTTGCTGCTCATATTAGTCTTCACCACCTTATCTCAAATGTTTGGGCCATGGGTAGTGGCAAATATAGGCATCTCCGCAAACGCATTATGCAAACCCAGCACATGCTATTGTTTCTTAACTGAAGTGATTATGGCAGGAGCAGAAGTACTCTGCTGCAGTACAAACACCAATCGATCTTGCTCTTTTTGAGCACGATATTACAACAGCTGTGTTCGGTCACTAAATCTTGCTCTTTTGTACACCTGCCGAATCACTTTTAAGGGGTACCCATGGGTCTTAAACCTCTCAATCAACACTCCCGCTTGAATCTCAAATTCCTCTTCCAAGGAACATATCCGTTTAATCCTGAAGAATTAATCCTCTTTAATCCTGAAGACAGGTAATCCTCTTTAATCCTGAAGACAGGTAATCCTCTTTTAAATGAACTGGCATGGTGGCTATGATAGCGTAGGAGATTATTTTTATCTGTCGGTTTCTTATTTACAGTCATTGTAATTTGCTGATTTTGGATTTTCACCAAAACATCAAGATAGGCAATACAGTGTGCACTATACTGGTGTGTGAACTATAAATTTTTATTCAAAGAATGTATCCATACCATGAATTTATCCAAAGACTCTTTAGTAGATTGCCAGATTATAAACACATCGTCTATGTAGCGATACCATTTCATAATCTTTGACCACCACTGAGACACATAAATGTACTTATCTTCAAAATTAGACACATAAAGGTTCGCTACTGATGGTGCAAGCAATGACCCCATAGGTATTCCATGGTCTTGATGAAAGTAATCTTCTTTAAAGCGAAAATAGTTGTTAAACAATACCATCTCTGTGAGGGCAATCAAAAAATTCACTGGTATCCTAGACGGTCCCTGATGATGTTCCAATGCTTCCCTCACAATATCCAATGCCGCCTGCTGGGGAATATAAGTATACAGTGAAGATATATCCATAGTAACTAGTAAAACTAGATCCCCCCCCCCCCCCCCAATTCTATTTCAGCCAATAGATTCAAAAAATGTATGGTATGTTTAAGATATGAAGATTTTTGTTTAACTATTGGTTGCAGAAATTGGTCCACAATTTATGAAACAACCGCTTTCCTCTTTAAAAAGTGTTTTGTGTGAAGAAGTTGGTTGCAGAAAATAATTTTTGTCTTGAAGAAAGAGTATGGAATAAATGTTTGTAACCTAGGTTGGAGATTTAAGACAAGAAGAAGGGAAAAGAAATATATATAAAAAAAAATATTCTTGGATGTGGGTTGGTTTGTTGGCAAAAAATTGTTTAAGCAAAGGTTCCCTAGCCTCCAGGACCCCACACCTCTTCCCTCCCCCCCCCCCCCCGAGTATTTTTTTTTCCGGAGACAGAAGCAATTCCCAGTATCCCTTACACATCTGTTTTAGCTTTTTAAAATTGCCACCAGTCAACTCGAGGCCAGTTCCATTAAACTGTATAGCTGGACCCAGAGGGGGCAGGAACAACTGGGGCTTGCTGTTACCCCTTTCAATCCAGGAAAAGCCCATGGAAAGGAAAGCAGGAGTCTAGGGCTGAGAATAGCTATGGGGAATATAAGCTTATATTGAGAGGATTTTCTATGATGCCAGATTAGTTTGGTGGAGGTGAAGAAATAGAAAGATAATAACAGTATAATCACACCACAATGAGATTGCACTGATCAGACTTATAAAAATAGTCAAGGCTCTTGAAATGCTAAAGCATATTATAGGTTTACCAGTAGGTTAAAGGTCAGCATTAAGTTTTCTTTCTACCTTCTGAGCTCAATTTATAAGAAATCATATGACATATAACAATATTTATTTATTTATTTATTTATTTTTTTCTATACCAATATTCCTGACACATGTCATATCACATCGATTTACATCAAACATGGGTGACATATAACAAGTCTTATTAGCATTATGATCTAAAATTATAATGCTAACCAGATGGAAAATATTTTCAAACAAACTATCCTATTGGTGTGTAAGTTTAGAGACGGTGACATATTTAACTGAGTATATTAGCTCAGAAGAGCTGAGCTGAGGCTACTTTACATTTCTAGGTAAGCTGCACTGCTCCTATTTTGAGATATCTTATAATAAAAGACTAAAGATCACCACCTAAGGAGATAACTAAGGCCTGTCAAACCAGCGGCCTTAATGCATTTGGCCGCTGGTTTGACAGGCCTAACTGCCATTAAGGCTGGGGAGACCCAGTTGGAGAGAGCTGGTGGAGGGGGCATTCTCATTGTTAAAAAAGGAGATGGAACCACCTGTTGAGAGAGGAAGGTCTCCCCTCAAGAAACCACAGACATTGCCAAGGACCTGAGGAGCAAGCCAAAGTATGCCAGCAGGGCGGCCAGGAGAAGCCGTACAAGGAAGAGGTCACTTGTCTGATATAGAATCAACCAGTTCCCAATCATCAGAATGAACGAAGGAGCAAGGCCAGTGGAATATGGCCATCAGTAGTCATGTCACCAGGGAACGATTCCACATTGTTCCCCTGGAGGTGAATCTGTATGCTCCTGAAACAGGAACCTACCGAGAGAATTGCATACAGGCCATGAAGGGATGCCAAATTTAGTCAAGCTCTGGAGTTTCTTCCGTAGGAACTTCCCAGAAAGGCAACAGTCGATCCACTTTTGGGTGCCGGAATCACCATCCATTCGGTCCCCAAAGCCAAGTGAGTCATAAGTGTCTTTATTTACCCACAGTTTCCAGATGCCAAATGTGTTGTTTGACACTACCCTCCAGTCCTACGTAAAAGATCAGTCCTGGGTGGTTCCTAGCACCTGTGTCAACCCCAGGAAATTTCTACGTGCCTCCCAAGTGGAGAGGCAGGTATGCCCGTGAGTGCAGCAGGAGTTTAGCCTTCACTACCCCTATGTGTGTATGCATATTATGGATTATGTAGAGTTAAACCCTAATCTGGTGAATATTAATTTTACTTTTCCATTTACAGGATGGAGTCAGCATACCTTGTCTATTAGTGCCCACACTGGGTATAGAGCCTGCTTTGGTTTGGGCCGAGCTCAGGTAGATTAGCTGCCATTGCTCTCCTGAGCAGTTTCATGTTTTATGTTTGGAGAAAGGTTCTTGGAAAAAGGGAAAAGTATGTGTTTTTGTATTAAGGTGATTGCAATGCAATAAAGGTTGTTTAAGTCTGCATACTTGTAAAAATCTGTTCAAGAGTCTCCGCCTTTGTCCCGATTTTGAAATAACTGGGAGAGGGGCATAATCCAGGCACTTCTTCTGTTACCAGCAAGCCCTGGGTTAGTGTAGTGTCAATTAGCTAGAGTAGGATGGATGAAGGGAGGAGCCATTCAAATGCAGCCCCTCCTTCTGTGTGGTCTGGAATGGCCAGCCCATTTGGAAGAGTATTTAGCCGCGCTTTTGCTATATACTGCCTTGGGAGACAGTCCTTTGAGTTGTGAACAGTGTTCAGAGGTAGAGAGTAGCTTTGTTTTATTTTACAGGCCCAGCCAGTTTTAGCCAAGTAACCCTGTTTGGTGGTCCTGGCCAGAGTTGGGAGGGGTTCTGTCCAGCCTGTACACAACCTGTCTGGTAGGAGTTATACCTCTGAATGCATTTTTTAACTTTTGCCTTTTAAGTATAGGGGCCTTGCTGGAGCCTTTTAAGCTCCTGGGCTCAAGGAACGGGGAACCCTGGGACTGGGCCTGGGCAGGTTAGGGAAGACCTGCACTCCATTGCCTTGGTGAGGAGTGGGTTTTGGTGACCTGCTGTGAGTTACCCCAGAGTTATCTTCAGTTTCAATATCTAGGGGGAAGGTTTTGACTGTACTTCCTGCCCAAGTGGAGCATTGCAAGCTCTGATCCAAGGGATCCCTTCCATCAGGGATACAAAGAGAAGATCTAAGGACTGCATTAAGACTTAATAAAAAATTATACAACTAACTGAGTAAAAGGTCGAGCCTAACATTCAGAAAGACACCCATCTGGTGCTTCTTCAAAACCCTGGGGAAAGAGAGAATTTTAACTCTCTGTGCAGCAGCTTAGTATTCTGTCCATCTGGAAGGGGTGTTCTGCCCATCCGAAGGACACCCTGCCTACCTGGGACTCTAGTTTTCAAAACCCCTTGAGGTTAGCAGTTTCACAGACATTGGCAACACATATTCCTGCACAGACTGAGGAAAATCCTGTAAAAAAAACCACATTTAATGGTGCTGTGGATCATTATTTGTCATCCTACAACCATTTGCAACAATAAAGATGTATTTGGTAGGGATGTTTATGATCATAAGTCCATAAGTCAAAAGGGGGGGTCAATTTCGGTCAATATGGACATATGGAGAATTCCATAAGTTGAGTCTATGTCCATACGTGCAAATAAAAATTTAAACCCCTCACCCTCCTTAATCCCCCCCCCCCCCCCAAGACTTACCAAAACTCCCTGGTGGTCCAGCGGGGAGTCAGGACGCCATTTCTGAACTCCTTTGCGAGGAGCACGTGACGTCGGCGTCACGTCGGAGTGACGCGGCGTCACGTGATTCCCCGTGCGTTCGCTCCGGGACCCTCGTTGCACCCAAAAGGAACTTTTGGCAAGCTTGGGGGGGCCTCCTGACCCTTTCTGAACCCCGCTCCTAGCTATGTTGAATACGTTGGAAATCCGATCGTTTTCGCCTCATCACTTTTTTAAGTTAAAAAAAAAATAAGTTGCGTTTTACATTTAAGTTCAAAACGAATGCACACCCCTAGTATTTGGACACTAACAGTGTCTCCTTTGATTTCTTTGATACACAGCACATAGCACACAGGATATCAAAATTTCCCTAACCCAGGCAAATCCAGAGAGAAAATTAGCCACCCCGCAATGGGATCCAAGGGGGTCAAAAGAGCCTACACCCTGGGAAGGAAGGGAGATTGGAGAGCTAGCCTGGGTTCCTGCCCTTATAAATTATTTTGTGGTCCCATTAGAGTGCAGTCCACACCAGGGGATGGGGTTACAGTGATAATCCATGATAATTTCAGGGTGACTAGAAATCAAAAGTTTACAGGTATGAACATTGCCAGCCTACCTAATGTGGTGGGTGCAATTGATTGTATGCATATAGTGCTTATATCACATTGTAAAAGGGAAAGTAGTATCAGAAAAGGAAATCCTTTCATTCCATGAATGTACAATGGGTGCATGATAAACACATAAAAATCCTGAATGCAGTAGATGCGTATCTGAGGTCCTGCCATGACTCCTTTATCCTGCAACATTCTGTCCTCTTTGAGCAACTTGAGGAGGGACAGTATGACAAAAGATGTCTGCAAGATAAGTACACTTTTACCTAATCTACCCCAAAGCTCTACACAACTTCATTCATTCATGCTTTCCTTTCATACTGTCTCACAATTCACTCAGTGTATCTATGTGAAAAGAAAAAGTTCATTAGTAGACCGCTTTCTTGGCTGACAACAACTTAGTACATGTGTACAAATACACACACACGCATGCACATCACTTGCTTCCAGCATCATGGGTTCAAGGAAGTGTCTGGGGAACTGGTTGGAATGACCATCCTTTTAGAAAATTGTGAAACAGACAGTGTACAACTGAAAATCTCATTACAGCTCACTTTCTTTGTAGCTTCTCTTAGGTGATGGAGGATATGGGTGTTGGCCAAGAGTTCTCCTTTTAGTGACTCTCCTAAGAACTTGGGTGGACAGGAGTTACAATAGTGAATATTTATCCATAATACAGCAGTTTTTTGATGTATTAAAAAATTGCTTCAAATGTTTGGATACCTCAGCTGGACCCTTACAATATTTCTCAGAGAAAGTGCTATGATTGTGATCACCTGATCACAGTCATATCTTTAGTGAATCAGCTGCAAACTTTTTCTCTGTCCTCAGAATTTTAAAACAGTGATACATGCAGTTCTGTTAACACACTTAGATTACCTATTCCCTGGGTAAGTGCAAACACTGTCATGAAGCAAGACTTGTATAAAACCCATGTGTTGCGCCAGTCGGTCACAGGCGGCTGTGACCTCTGTTGCTCACCTCTCTTTTTCCTGCTCCAGGGATTTCAAGGAGTCTTTCGGCCTTAGCCTGCAAACGCTGCTCTCCCCGATGTCCCTGAGACGGCGTGGGTGATCCCAGATGCCATCTTGATGATGGAGTTACCTAGGGCATGCGCGCGCACATCAGCCTCTCTCTTATTCCCATCAAGGCAGGAACATCTGGGGTGTTCCCACCTGTGACATCACCTGCCAAGAGGTATTTAAACCCTACGCTCCTGACATCTAGCGAGTTAGCAATCTTATTCCACTCCTATGGAGATCTTCTCTTCACTTCGCAGTACTCGTTCCTGACTTCTGATATTGGACTTAAGGTACCCACTCCTCGGGGGCCTATTTGGCTCTGGCTATCCGCTCCTTGGAGGGCCATCTCATCTGCAGGAATCTACTACTTCTGTCTGTGAGTACCATCATCTAACACCTTGGTGACAAGACCTCCGTGTGCCCCGTACCTCGGGCCACTACCGAGTGCTCTCTGTTACCTGCCTCATCTCTACTAAGTGAGTGCATTCGTCTTCTCTGCTCCTCTGCTACGAGTGCTTCTCTCTCATCTCGGTATAACCCACGCCGCAGGCCACTACCATATCACATCTAAGAAGCATCTCCACTCCAGAGGAGCTGCCCTGGCGTATCCTGCTCTGCGGACCACTACCAGGAGGACCAGCTTCGCACTACTTCACTCCAGACTGAGTCTATGCCCACCTAGTGGGAAAACCTTTGTTCCTGCTTAATAAAATCTATTACTGTTCTCTGTCTACTGAGGCTAGAGCCTGTCGTGGTGAGTCCCCACATGGCTCCTCCCTGTGGGTGGAGCCAACTATCACTATGACCCAGGGGTCCACAACCACACCGAACAATAACAGATTACTAACGCCATGGACCCGGCTCAGGTCTCAGCCTTACAGGCCATCCCGGGACTGGCCCAAAGCATTTCTGAACAGCAATGGACTTTAGAGACATTGGCAACTGCTTTCAATCAGTTGAACTCTTGACTGAACACTGCTACACCAGACAGAGATACTTCACCTTAAGTGAGTTCTTCACGACTTGCAGTATATTTACCAGCCCCTACTTGCTTCTAAAGAGATTCTCTGTCGTGTCAGGGCTTTCTCAACCAGTGCTGTATGCACTTTGAACTTCAACCAATTTACTTCCCTATGGTACTAGCCAAGACCACTTACATCCTGTCTTTGCTTGATGGGAAAGCCTTGGCCTGGGCTTCACCTCTTTGGAAACGCAACACCCCGATCCTCAGTGACTTGCTGGGGTTTATGGCTTTATTCAAGTCAGTATTCAATAGGGATGTGAATCGTGTGCCCGATCGTTTTAACTATCGGGTTCGGCTGGGAGGGGGAGGAAACCTGATCATTAGAGATGTGAATTGGGATCGGTTCCCAATTCAGCGCCGATAAAAAAACCCCACACCCGACCCTTTAAAATTACCCCCTTAGCCTCCCCCACTCTCCCGACCCCACCCCCCAAAACTTTTTACACATACCTGGTGGTCCAGGGGGGCCACAGGCAGTGATTTCCCATTCCCAGGCCATCAGCTGCGCTAAAAAAAATGGCGCCGATGGCTCTTTGCCCTTACCATGTGACAGGGCAAAGGTAGCGCCGACGCCATTTTGAATATTGGCAATACGGCCCGAGTGCAGGAGATCGCTCCTGGACCCCCGCTGGACCCCCAGGAACTTTTGTCCAGCTTGGAGGGGGGTCTCCTGACCCCCACAAGACTAGCCAAATGTCCAGCGGGGGTCCGGGAGCGACCTCCTGCACTCTGGCCGTATTGCCAGTATTCAAAATGGCGCCGGCGCTACCTTTGCCCTCACAATGTCACAGGGGCCGACCATCGGCCTCTACGTTTTCAAAAGGATTTATGTGCGTAAAACTGGGTTTTATACATTGAAATGGATTTTACACAATTAAAAGGGCTTTTGAAAATTGCTACTTTTATGCGAGCAATTCCTTTGAAATTTTACTGAATTTACAAGTTTTGTGCATGTAAATGGACATTACATGCGTAAATAGGCTTTTGAAAACTACTATAATATATGTTACTTTTTTCTGCACAACTCTTATGAAAATGTACTACAATGCTTTTATACCTTCCAAACACACCAATTTTAAAGTATGTCTTGTAATAACTATAGTTTTTCATGTGTGTGAGTGCTAGGGTTTTTTTTCCATTGAATCATATGGAGCTAGGATGAATAAGTAGCAGAGTTTATAAATGATTCATACGAACAAATGTTTTTTATTTTTACCTTTTGTTTGTGTTTACATCATGATCCACAAGTGTTTAGAAAACAAAACTAGGATCACAGAAATCACATGCGGTGCACGACAGAATCCTTAAATACTTTGGATGAATGATTGCGAGGTCTGGGCTACAACATTTTAGGTGATCTTGCATTTGTTTCCTGGCTTGCTGACACCCTCATACACTGTTAATTATTTAAGGGTTTCGCAGTGCATCACATGTGATTCCTGTGATCCTTGTTTTGTTTTTTGATATTTTGCTGTGGGACAGGCTCTCGTGGGTTCTTTTTTCTTTGTTCCATAAATGTTTAGTACAGTTTCCCTAACTTTTTCATAGGGGACCATCACTCGAGAGATTTTGCACATACAAAAAGTATAGCGAGGCTCATGCATAGACTAAGGAAGCTGATAACACCAAAGCTGAGAGCCACTAGAGTTCCTCATGCTTCATAATGGGGGCAATTTCCAAATAGCCTGTTTAAGTGCAAAGTCATGAGTACTTTGTTCCTGTGAACCATGTACCAAACCAAAAATGTACTTATTCCTTATTGTAATGACCCTTTGGGTTCATTATCAATAAGGCCCTAGTTAACTCCTTAAGCTAGAAAGGCAGTGCCAGTAGAGGAAAGGGGAGGCACAATGCTGTACAGCTCCTCCTTTCGAGGGAGGTGGGATGGGCAAAATCTTCTAGGATAAAAGCAGCTCTTTCCCTGAGAGACAGGGGTATTGCAGCTTGAGTTTGGAGTTAGAGGAGACAGGAGTTTTTGCCTCAAATGTTTTTTAGGTCTGCTTCTGGGACTCAGATACCCTGCCTGTAGTTACTGGAGGAAAGGTTGGGAAGCTGCCTTTCCAGTCCACTCCTTCTTTGGTTGATTGCACCTTCTGGGTTATTTTATGGGATTTTTCCACTTTTATTGGTAGGAATCCTTGAGAAACCCCTGGTTTTTGACCTGGAGAGAGATTACGGGGAGATTTCTCCCTGGAGAGGCAGGATAGGGAAGACCTTCCCCTTTTCACCCTCCTTGAGGACAGAGGGATGGTGAAGACTAACTGCAAGTGGATTTTGGTGTTTGAACTCAGTTTTTGGGGAAAGAGAGTTTTGGTTAAAAGACTAGGAGGAAGATTCGGCTTCCCCTTTCCTGCCCTGAAGGAGGAACAACGAGAGAGCTGTGATGTTCCTAGTTGGAGCCCTTTTCCAGCAATGGATCCTGAGTGACTGATACATTCTGGAGAACCATGAGTCAGATCAAATTAAGATATTCGAAGGACCCCCACTTGGAGTCTTCACCCTGGGGAAGGAGAGAATTTAGGACTGTGGGCCAAGACAGTTTTACCATTTGTATTACCAGTTTTTATTTATTTATTTATTTGGGGGGGGGGGGGGTTTCTGCTCAAAACAAAGATTCCCCTGGCCACTTAGGAGCCTCACTTTTCTACCTTCTGGAGGGTGAGTGTCTCCCTTATCCTGGCAGAGGAAGTGACCCTTGCACAGATAGTGAAGAGTCTATGAACTCTATCCCATCTGGAATGCCAAGAGCTGATGTGAGCTGTGCCATTTATTCATGCAAGAGCATGCACGTTTTATTTTTTGGACCCTTACCCACTTATTGGCACTCGCATCCCTAAAGGTAGAAAGGAATCCCATACCTCTCCCAGGAAAAAGAGATGGTTTCACTCCTCTTACCCATGGCATTGGAGGAGAGATTACACACACATACACACACACACACACACATATATACACACACACACACACACACACACACCCCTACACCACCAGTAAAACAACCTGGCCCTGGAATCAAAGAGATTTGTGAGAGAGAGATTGTAGTTTGGATAATGGCCCCCAGAACCCTATGTACCCCTTCACTAATGCAAACAGCAAGTGGGGGTTATATTAAGAAATAAATATTCATTTAAAACACATGCACATTCCTACCAGTCTATGGCCCTCAAAGTCCAGTGCTTCCCCACCTATAGATTAACAAATATATCTTGCTTTTGGGATCTGAGAGGCTTAAGCCCCCACCAGCCTTATATTTATTGTTATTTTTATTACAGTGTAACCTTTTTATGAAGAAAAATCTTTTTAACAAATACAGCTATCAAAAGTATAATAAAAACTGAGAGCGTAAACATAACACATACATTACTGAATCATTCAGTCTTGCATATTCTCAAGCATTTGAGTGGCTATGATTGCTCCTGGTGGTATTCTCATGCATTCTGTTAAAAAAGGATCAATTTACCATCCATACAGAATTCTTAAACATGTAGCTTAATACATGTTTCTTGGTCTCCGACAGTTGCTCAATAATGTTTTTCATTAATAAAAAAAACATTGTCTTCCCTTTTTTTCAATGTTGAGTTGTGATGTTATTTTATCTGTCTCCATCATCTCCTGCATCAATTTATGACTTTGACTTATACCTTCTATTCACATAATAAAAATACTTTTCTTAACTCATGTCACAGTCACTCCTGTCAGGTCTTTAATATATTTCTTTGCAGTCGTTAATTCTCTAGTGACACTTAGCAGACATAATTCAGCAGATGGCTGTAAATTTTATTCATGTATTATGTTTAGCATTGTGATAACCGGTGCCAAAATTTAGACAACTCATCATAGCACCATATGCAGTGCCTAAATGACCCCTCAGATGCTTTATTGTTTTATATTTCAGACAAATTGGTGATTTGTACATTTCATATTTTATAACCCTTTGAAAGAAGAAACAAGATTCTATGGAGCTGATTTACTAAACAGCATGCTAAAATCACTTTTAGAATCTGATTTGCCAAGTTAGTCTTTCACAAGCCAGTTCTGAGTGCTCCGTAAACTATCTGGTTATCAGGATATCCACAATGCATCTGCATGAGATACATTTGAATACATATTCATTGTAGATATCATGAAAAACAGACTGGTTAGAAAGTACTTCAGGACTGGCTTGAGAAACACTGCACTATCTTAATGAAATCCAATACACCGTCTAATGAAATCCAATGCACAAGAGCACTTTAAAAAAGAAAAATCAACAAAAATATATCATGCACATTCAAAATTTTGATGCATTTAAATGCAAAAGAGTGTATGAAAATTAATCACACTTGTGCACTATTTAGCAAATGTTCAATACTATTTTTCTCTCTTCCATCCACCAATATGTAAAATGGAGGCGAGCATATGGTCTCATTGTCAGTACTGTGTGAAGAAAGAGAAAAGTTACTGGACTTAATGTTGCACGCAGGAGGCCTTGAGCATCTGATAAGCTTGGAGGCCTTCGCTATCTGTTGCGCACACAGGGCCTTGGCAATTTGTTACGCTGTGAGACCTTGGCCACCTGTTGCGTGGGGACGAGAGGAGTGTGCCCTTGGACCTCAGTGAACTGGGAGAGGAGCTCCGAGGAAGCACCGAGGGAGGTGAGACAGAGCCTCATCTAGGTGGAGACCGGATGCCCAGGCCCCTACCGATCTGCATGGCCTCTTTGAGGCCAACCACCCAAGCTTGGTCTCTGAGTAGTCCTCCAACCACTCCAAGCCCTTTCGGACCTGCTGCTGGGTAACGGCAGAGGTGGCAGGCCGGACAGAAGGCAGAGGTGGATGAAGGGTAGGAACTGAAGAAGAAGAGTCTGGAACAAATGAAGATGAGGACTCTGGAACAGACAAAGATGAGGACTCTGGAGCTGATGAAGATGAAGACTCTGGAGCAGACAAAGACAAAAACTCAGGCAAGCAAGGCATGGCACGACAAGGCATGGCATGGCAAGGCAAGGCAAGGCAAGCTAAAAACCAAGTAATAAAACTCAGGATGGAGTGGAATCCAGATAACATGCTAACTCACTCAGCTGGAAAGAGGGCTCCAGTGGCCAGGAAGGCCCTCAGGCTATCCACTGAGCACAATCTGCCGGAGGCTAGGCGAAGCCACCGGAGTCCAAGACATCGGAGGCCTCTAGACAAGACGTCTAGAGAATGGCTAAAACAACAGGTCCCACAGTGAAGGCTCCGGATATCCCCGTCGGACTCCCAGGACACTCACTGAAGGGCAGTGAGGAAGAGCGAGGCATGTATATCAAGAGGACTCTGGACCATGGACGTGGAAAGACAAAGAACATGGAGGATCCTCGGCCCCGATGGAAGGAAATATCCCACCAAGCACGCTACACACCCCAGCCAGGGTGGTCGTGGGCCACTGGACCACTGCGCGCCCTACACAACCCAGCCGGGCTGGTCGCGGACCATGCAGGGACAGCGCAGAGCGTTGGAAGATTCAGGACAACAGGAACAACAGGAACAAGGCGACGACAGGAACATCAGGATCATGAACGAAGAGGACATCTGGTTACATCAGGAACATGGAGTTAGCAGAGACCAGGAAAAATAACAATGAGGGATCCCAGAATGAAGAGACATAAAAGCCAGGCAGGCGCAGGAAGCAGAGAAGTCCTAGGGAGGACTAGCTGCTAGTGAAGGTGAAGGAGAAGTGACAACTGAGCCCTTTTGTAGGGCTGAAGAGGTGACTCCCATGGTGATGTCACTGAAGGACCACTCCCTCACTGGCCCTTTAAGATAAGAAAAGAGGCACGGCCCTGCGCCTAAGGAAGCAGGAAGTAGAGGGCAGTACAATGGAGAGCGACCATGCTGCTGCTGAAGGTGCAGGAGATGGGCCGCAGGGCAGGCCCCGATGTCGAAGGTGGTATCCTGCCGCATGAGGAGGCAGAGCGATGGCGGCATCCTGCTGCTGACGAGCAGGCCTCCAGGCCTGCAGGGAGACGGCAACACCGGCAGCCTGAGCCGCAAGAGGCCAAAATCTGCGGCTCTCCACCGTGGTGAAGGAGAAGGACACGGGCGGCCTCTGGGCCACGAAGGCAAATGATGGTGGCTCCTGCCACGTAGGTAAGCACCTGCTCGCGGTTAGGACCGCAAGCAGGAGCACAACACTTAACTGTGAAGGATTACAATAAAGTGAAAGAAGATTTGGGGCAAGTTATGTGTGGGATTCTTTTCTGTACTGTTCCCATCTTATTGTTTGGAGTTTGATTTTTGCTGTAATAGTGAGGGTATATTTCTGTCTGTTGATCTGTCTCAAAATTTTCAGGGTTTCTAGGAGATGAGTCACAGTGTATGATAATGGAGACAATGGAGAATGACAGGAGGCAAACAACAGTTTGAGTATATGGGTATGCTAAAAGCATGAGTACTAATAATGGGCTTAGGAGGTCCAAGTGGTGAAATGAGGAGAGGGGTGAACAAGTGAAGAAGAGCAATGGAGTGGAGCCATGTCAGAGTGGGAGGAGGAAATGAGGAAGAGAGAAGAGTTTATCCATATTATGGAGGGAAAGGAGAGTCCTGCTCCAATAAGCAGAAGGAAGATGAGACCGGGAGAGGCCAGGAGGGATAAGAGGAGAAAGAAGAAGAAGGGAATGGGAAGAACTATCAGGGAGACGTGATATCACAGATCGCAATGTGTGGTACTTTATGTCTGGGAGGGTATAGAGTCCAACAGGATAAAGATCATACAAGAGACTAAATGCTCAGTAGAATCTATATGGATGGAAATCCCATGTGTGTTGGGAATGAGTATAGTGATAGGAGCATACTACCATCCAACTAGCCAAAATGATCAGACAAATGATGAAATGCTAAGAGAAATCAGGGAAGCTAACCAATTTGGAAGTGAGATAATAATGGGAGATTTCAGTTACCCCAATATTGAATGGGTAAATATAACATCAGCACATGCTAGCGACAAAAAATTCCTGGATGGAATAAACAACTGCTTCATGGAGCAATTGGTTCAGGAACCAACGAGAGAGGGAGCTATTTTAGATTTAATTCTTAGTGGAATGCAGGATTTGGTGAGAGAGGTAATGGTGGTGGGACCACTTGGCAACAGTGATTATAACATAATCAAATTTGAACCAATGACTGGAAGAGAACAATATGTAAATCTACAGCTCTAAAACTAAATTTTTGAAAGGGAAACTTTGATAAAAGGAGGAAAATAGAAAAAACTGAAAGGTGAAGCTACAAAGGTTAAAAGTGTATAACAGGCATGGGCATTGTTTAAAAATACTATCTTAGAAGCACAGTCCAGATATATTCCACACATTAAGAAAGGCGGAAGGAAGGGAAAACGTTTACCAGCATGGTGAAAAGGTGCAGAGAAAGAGGCTATTTTAGCCAAAAAAAAGTCCTTCAAAAATTGGAAGAAGGATCCATCTGAAGATAGAAGGAAAAAGTATAAGCATCATCAAGTTAGGTGTAAAACATTGATAAGGCAGGCTAAGAGAGAATTTGAAATGAAGTTGGCTGTAGAGGCAAAAACTCATAATAAAAACTTTTTTAAATATATCTGGAGCAAGAAACCTGTGAGGGAGTCAGTTGGATCATTAGATGAATGAGGAGTTAAAGGGCCTCTTAGGGAAGATAAGGGCATTGCAGAAAGACTAAATGAAATGATTGGCAAGTCTTGTGGGGGTCAGGAGCCCCCCCCCAAGCTGGCCAAAAGTTCCTGGAGGTCCAGCGGGGGTCAGGGAGCGATTTCCTGCCGCAAATCGTTTTCCGTACGGAAAATGGCGCCGGCAGGAGATCGACTGCAGGAGGTCGTTCAGCGAGGGTTCCGGCGCCTCGCTGAACGACCTCCTGCAGTCGATCTCCTGCTGGCGCCATTTTCCGTACGGAAAACGATTCGCGGCGGGAAATCGCTCCCTGACCCCCGCTGGACCTCCAGGAACTTTTGGCCAGCTTGGGGGGGCCTCCTGACCCCCACAAGACTTGCCAAAAGTCCAGCGGGGGTCCGGAAGGACCTCCTGCCGTGGAATCGTGTTGGTCTATGGCCGCTGCCATTTTTCGGCGCCATTTTGGAAAATGGCGCCGGCTGAAGACAACAAGATTCAATAGCAGGAGCCCGTTCCGGACCACTGCCGTTCCGGACCGCCGCTGGACACCCAGGTTATTTAAGTCATTTGAGGGGGGTTCGGGAGGGTGGGGGATTTAATTTAAAGGGTCGGGGGTGGGTTTTAGGGGGTTTTAGTGTGCCGGCTCACGATTCTAACGATTTATAACGATAAATCGTTAGAATCTCTATTGTATTGTGTTCCATAACGGTTTAAGACGATATTAAAATTATCGGACGATAATTTTAATCGTCAAAAAACGATTCACATCCCTAATTATTACAGTGTTTCCCAACCCTCTCCTGGAGGCACTCTTAACCAGTTTGGTTTTTAGGATTGGCACAATGAATATGCATGAGATAAAATTACATTCCCAGGATCTCCAGTGTATACATATCTATCTCATGCATATTCATTTTGGATATCATGAAAACCTGACTGGTTACAGGGTTGGAAAACACTGTACTATCAAACAAATTAAAGTTTGATACCCGGACTGCAAGTGACCATCAAAGTAAGTGTTATGTTTGGTGATCCATGGGCTACTCCCACAGACCGCCATCCTCACCTCCTTGGCCAACCCCTTCCTGCCTGCTCCCAATGCAGCCAACTCCCACACAGCTGTCTGCCATGCTCTGCCAGGGCAAAATGTCACCAACCTCCCAAGTGGTCTGACCTCTTCCTAGCATGTGTGTGCCAGACCTCTGCAGACTTAAATGGACAGTGGCGGGAAAAGCTAGATCACTGCTAAAGCCTTATAAAGAGCTCACTTGCTGCTCCCCTCTTCAACAGGTCCTCCTACACTTCTGTGAAGTGTGGTACTATCTAGTGCCCTTGTCTTCAGTTCTTCAGTTCTAGTGTCCTTGTCTTCAGTTCTTTAATTTCAGCCTCCTTGTCTTCAGTTCCAGCCTTGTTGCCCACCTACTTTTCATCTTTCTGCCCTGCCTATTCATCCCTCCTTTCCTTTTGGATGGATACCTGGTATGACCTTGGCCTGATCTCGGATACGCTTGACTGTTGCCTGCCACTGACCACTGCCTGCCACCAGTTACGTTTGACTATCGCCCGGATCTCAAATTCGACTGATTTCGATCTGCTTTGACCCAGCTAATCTATGATTATCCACTCTACCATCAGAATAGGCCCCCACATAAGACCTGCTAGCCCTAGCACCCAAAGGCTCAACCCAAGGGGAATGAGATCTAGTATAGGTGAAGCTCCAACTGGGTCTCTGCTTCGTTCGGGTCCATCTCTGTCAATGGTGGGCACCTGCAGAGCTCTTCCCTGCAGGTTGTACCATTTCTGCCTCAAGTACACAAATGCAACAGTAAGTCAGAATGCAGCAGTACTTATTTATTTATTTAGGATTTTTATATACCGACATTCTCAATACAAGTATCAAATCAGGTCGGTTTCCATAGAACAAAACTGTCGCGGTTAAGGCGTTACATTAAACAGAGTTTCTGAACATAAGAACATAAATAATACATAAACAACAGTAATTCATCAAAATAACGTGAATAAATATAGGGAATAGCTAAAAAGAGGGTAGTCTAAATTGGGATATACAGGTAACAGAGAACAGTGTTAATGGGCGACAACATGAGTAAAGCATGAGCTAGGAGAACTAATGCATCAACAAAGGAGTCTTTTCAAAACAAGTGGGCTGACCAGATCGGGCGTGATTGGGCCTTGAGGGGGTATGGGCGGTCGAGGAACTTATAGTGGACTATTTTGCTCTTTGACCGGTGTCTGAGTGTTCCTGCGATTCTGGATAGGCTTGCCAGAAGAGCCACGTTTTTAGGTTTTTCTTAAAAGTTAAATGACAAGTCTCTTGGCATAGATCCGGCGGTAATGAGTTCCAGAGGGTGGGCCCGGCTGTGGAGAGTGCTCACTCTCCACAGCCGGGCCCACCCTCTGGATATCCTTCTGATAAGGACAAGTTTCGTTTACTTGTCCTTATCAGAAGGAAAGGATCTATGGCATCAATGGATCAGAAGCCACATTTGAGTTGCATACTGCTTCAGAGTTATATGAGAAGACAGTAGTCAAGTAATTTAAAATCCCCAAATAAGGTCTTATGTCACGGGAACATTTATATCAAAATCAGGTTCTTAGTATTGCATGGTCATTTGCTATTGTTTAAGCATGAGTGAAAACACTTATGAATTCAGCCACCCAGACTCAAATATTTGAATAGGGTGATAAGAAGCCCATTAACAATAATATATCCCTAATCTCTAGCAAGCACTACATTTGCTTAGGCCATAGGGCCTTGGTGAATTTATTACCTGTTCAGGGATTGTTATTAAATATTAGTGTTATCATAGGAACCTGCTGTACTAAACCATGGGTGAATGTTGACTGCTGAAAGAGAAAAGGAATAGACCCTAGAAGGACAACACTAAGAATGGGAAGAGGGGAATGAGGTTCAAGGCAGGGGGTCACTGATACTCACCTGGCAGGACAGAGGGAATCATGCAAGCAGCCATACCTCTGGATATTAGGGTTGTGCATTCATTTGCAACATATTGGCAATCCACAACGTATAGGGCCATATTCGTTTTATTCGTGGGGAAGCGAAACGTATTGCGATTCCCACGAATACAACAAATCTTCACTGAATTATTCGACCGTCTAAAGGAGCGAATTTGAACAAAAATCACACCCTCCTGACCCCCCCCCCCCCCCCCAAGACTTAACAAAACTACCTGGTGGTCCAGCGGGGGTCCGGGAGCCATCTATTGCACTCACGCCATCGGCTGCCAGTATTCAACATGGCACCAATAGCCCCTGTGACATAGTAAGGGCAAAGGCTATTGGCGCCATTTTGATTACTAGCAGCCGACAGCCCGAGTGCAGGAGATCACTCCCAGACCCCCGCTGGACCACCAGGGACTTTTGGCAAGTCTTGGGGGGGGGTTCAGGAGGGTGTGGGGGTTGTAGTTAATTAAATTTAAAGGGTTGGGATAGGGAATGGGGACAAAAAAAACATTGGTTGCACTCGGGCCATCGGCTGCCAGTATTCAAAATGGTGCCAATAGCCTTTGCCCTTACTATGTTAAGGGGCTAACGGTGCCATTGGTCGGCCCCTGTCACAGGGTAGGAGCACAAGATGGCACCGGCTGTCCATTGCTGGACCACCAGGAAGTTTTGGCAAGTCTTGGGGGGGGGTCAGGAGGGTGGGGGGTTGTAGTTAATTAAATTTTAGCCGGGAAACGAATAAGAATGGAACACATGAACGGATCGTGGCCCCCCCCCCCCTTGCCGAATGCAATGTATCTGCCCCCCACAAACACGAATACCAAATGTAACGTATGCGGTCCCTCTGCACATCCCTACTGGATATTCCAGTCCAGGATCATACTAGAAGATCTTCTGGAGGAAATGGAAATCCACAACTACTGCCTTTGCTTTGTTGAAGGCCTTTACTGTCTATATAACATAGAAACATAGAAATATAGAAATGACGGCAGAAGAAGACCAAATGGTCCATCCAGTCTGCCCAGGAAGCTTTCACACTTTTTTTATTCATACATTTCTGTTACTCTTGTCCCCTTAAATAACTTGGGACAGAGAAGACACTTCAAAAGGCAGTGCCAGTCCCCCATTATAGTTAAAAAGGGAGTTGTTCCAATCTAAAATCTATGGAGGGGCAGGCAGTTTCTTCCAGAAAAAAACTGAAATTTAAAGATAATAAGAACATAAGAACATAAGAAAATGCCATACTGGGTCAGACCAAGGGTCCATCAAGCCCAGCATCCTGTTTCCAACAGTGGCCAATCCAGACCATAAGAACCTGGCAAGTACCCAAAAACTAAGTCTATTCCATGTAACCATTGCTAATGGCAGTGGCTATTCTCTAAGTGAACTTAATAGCAGGTAATGGACTTCTCCTCCAAGATGCACTGCTACCACCTTTTTCTGACCCTGTCGTTTTAGAGTGAGGGAAGGGAATTATGCAAGACAAAAGGATGAGACCCAAAAGCAGCAGGGCGACAGCAGACTCAACTTAGCATTGAAAATGTAGTGCAGGCACTGTTTGCTTCTGATTGCGAAGAAGAATCATCTTGTGTGGGATTCTCATCATCAGAAATGGAAGAAGTAATAGCTGTAGAAGGTTTAGGAGGATTAGTTAGTTCTGTCTTAGCCTCCACTTCAGTGCTGCAGGGGAGAGATGTAACTATGATGAGGAGAGCAGTCAATGCAGGCACAGAGTGCGACTGATATCCCTGGCATTGCTTCTCAGGGTGCACCCACTACTTCAACTCCAGTGCCAGCATCTACCCTGAAGGTTATAGAGAAGGGATCATGAAATAAATCTGTGATCTGGAGCCACTTTAAAGTGATGGAGGACCCGTGTTTTGCTCAGTGTAAGTATCAGGGTAGAGGTGGGCTTTACTGAACATCCACCTAATGGACGAGGTCCATACCTCAGCCAATATTCTAGCATGCATCAGAAAGATGCTGGTGGGCTTGCAGCTATACCAGCAAGAGAGGAATCTTCAGCAGGATTCTTTGTCACAGACAATGGTACAAACATGGTAAAGGCAATATGCGACGGGCGCTTTCAGAACATCCAATGTTTTGCACTCACTCTGCACCTGGTATTGAAATCAGCTCTGGGGTTGGAGTCTAATCACCAAGAGAATGAATACCTGCATACGTTAATACACAAGTGCAGGAACATAGCAGCGCACTTCCACAGAAGTGTGAAGGTGGGGCAGGTTCTCCAACAAAAGCAGACTGATTTGGAGAACCCTCACAAGCATCTCATTTTGCAAAATGGCGCCGGCCGTACGGCAACACGATTCGAGTGCAGGAGGTCGTTCCCGGACCCCCGCTGGACTTTTGGCAAGTCTTGTGGGGGTCAGGAGGCCCCCCCAAGCTGGCCAAAAGTCCCTGGGGGTCCAGCGGGGGTCCGGGAGCGATCTCCTACGCTCGTGACGTCGGGGGACAGGAAGCAAAATGGTGCCGGCGCCATTTCTATCAACGTACCCGTGGCCCGAGAGTGAAAGATCACAACGGGACCCCCCCACTGGACCCCAGGTAATTTAAGACATTTTGGGGGGGTTCGGAAGGGTGGGGGATTTATTTTAAAGGGTCGGGGTGGGTTTTAGGGATGTTTTAGTGTGCCGGTTTTCCCGCCCTCCCCCTTCCCCTCCCCCTTCCCCCGATTTACGATTTTTGACGATAAATCGGGGGAATTCCTATTAAATATCGCCTCTAATGATTTTTGACGATTTAAAATATATCGGACAATATTTTAAATCGTCAAAAAACGATTCACATCCCTACAAAACACCAATAACAAATTCAAAACAGCAGACATATCAAATAACATCCAATTATGTAAAACTAATAGGAATGAAAAAATATCCTCCGCTTTCCAATCCTGGGAACTTTTGATTTCGAGCCACCCTAAGATTCTCCTGGGTTAGTGGGGAAGGTGGAGGGGAATGAGGACGATGCAAAAACTTTATCCTCTCTCTTTCTCATATACACACACTCTAACAAATGTTAATTCTCTCTCACACACTCTTACACACATGTTCATTCTCATGCACATGATAAAAATTCATTAGTCATATCAAATTTGCAGTTAATTCCTCTGACTGCATATGTAAAACCACCCCCTCTCTCTCTCTCTCGCTCTCTCTCTCTCCCCCCCACACACGCACACCCTGTGCTTGTGTGTTGTGATAATGTACCATGTGCTCACCACACCCTTTTTTTTATCACAGGCATTATATATTTATAGCACTTTGATGAATCTAGGGGTAAATTTGTTAAACGATGTAGGGTAAAGGCTTGGGATGCAGGCCTGCAAACATTTTTTTTGTTTGTTTTACAGTTCCAGCTATATGTTTTAATCCAGCCAGATAAGGCTAAATTTATCTGGTAATATGTACCGAGATAACTTTCCATCTAACTGGCAATATTCAGACATAGCCAGTTAGACTCAAAGTTATCTGGGCATGTATACCTGGATACTTTAGATGAGTATGTTCATTGAGAGACTTGTCCTGCTGAATATCCATGATAAATTATCCAGCTAACATTTACTTCAAAGTGTATATTTTCAGATTTTTATATTATTTTCTAGCAATGTATAATTTTATGTGCCTGAGTTTTGCTTGTAAACTGAGGAATATAAATTTGAAAATTAAATTAAATTAAAATTAAATTAATATCAAGTGACTGTAATCCAAAGTAGAAGAAGCATGGGCAGCTGTAAGAGTAAATAATAGGTTCAGCATGTCAGCATAACACCGTCATAATACTTTAACCTAAGTGTTAATAGTTCTATAATATAAATAATACTAGAATTTGAAACATTTGAAACCGATGGACTTTTCAATTCCCTCTTACCCTTCTATTTTCATTTTCAGTTTTGCTATCCTGCATTAGAGTTAGAGGACACAAAGATCACATCACAATTCAAGAAAATATTGGACAAGCAGGAGCAATCTCTGAGGAAGAGGAAGGAGCTACAAATCTGAGCAAGAGATGAATGGGTAGACTGGATGGGCCTGTCTTCCTGCCATCAGGTTATTTGTTTCTACTTTGTTGGTTTCATACCCACTATCTGTTCTTAGAATTTTGACATAGAGTTCTAACCATGATGAACATGGGATTAACAACTGCTTGCTAATCTATTGATTTTGCAAAACTACCTTGCTTCATATCCTATCATCGCTGAAAAGGCTACCTGACAAAGAAGAATTACTCTCAGTGCTGACATATATTATTGTAAATCTGTACTTGTAACTCAATGATGATGATGATGATGTTGATGATGAAGATATTCTTTCAAACATCAAAAAAGAATATACAAGCAGACTGCTGATCTTGTTGCCAAATCCCTGATTATAAGTCTGAAGAAATCCCAGAACACTGTCAATAGTGCATGTGCACATACAGCATTGAAAAGAGATTTTTAGCAGTATTAAAATCAGATAGTGGTTACACATGGCATAAGACAATTCCATTGAATTGAAGTCTGAAATGTAAAGAAGTTATTTTCAGGTTTCTACAAAGTTTAAGATCCAATTGAAAGAGTGCTACACCTTAGCACAGACCAGATAGCCTGGAGCAATAAGGTCACAACCATAATAATGACATAGGCTGAAAATGATAGTTTTGGTTAAATGATTCACCCATCATCATTAGAGTACATATGCAGAGCTTTTGGTTATTGTGCTCCCAGCTGGCAGCTGCCACTTGCATCTGTGTTATTAACATCAGAATCAGTAATCTAGAGAATTGTCATGCCTTCGATCACTTTCATCTAATTCTGGACCCAAATTGGTACTCTTCTAAACCCACCTGCAATAAATTCTAGTAATTTTAAACACTGAAACTATTTAAGGTTACATTTTAAGAGGAAATAAGAGTATAGACTGAAAGCATCCATAACCAGAGTTCTATTTTCAGATACCTCTTGGTTTTATTCACATAATGTGAATACAGACGTGTTCTATAGAGAGAGTACGTATAAACAGTGTTATCATTCACAAACTCCTCAAAACTCATTGTATGTGATGGATTAATGTTTAGCCATAATAAAGTCAGTATAGGGCACAATAAAATGTAAAACTAAACATAAAAAGCTCATACCTTTTCTTATATTGGACATCTTCATCATTCTATGTATAGTGAGGATGTCAATATTCAATAAGCCAGGGAGTGAAGAGATTAACCAGATAAAATGTGTTCAGATGACTTTAACCAAATATTCATAGGCACTCATATGGATAAAAGTCTCACTTAATATACTCAGAGAAAGTTACCTGGCTAAAGTTATCTAGCTAATTTTGCCATTCACCGGGCTTTTCAATGCTGACACATTTTATATAGCTGGCCTGCAAAACTCCAATCCCCTCCCTTCCCTAAATTTAACAAAAATGTTGCAGCAAAGCAGTGCTCACCCCCAGGATTAAAAATAAACCAGGGGCAAGCAATGCCAGATTATTCCTCCCCTGCCCCAAGATTAAAAAATAACTGGGAGCCAGTAATGCTTTGATCTCCCCATCCCATACATAAAGAAAAGGCCAAGCCCTAATCCCTGCCCAGAAAGACCTCCGCAAATAGGACACAAAACCAGAAACTGCTTCATGCCTGCTGGCTAATCTATAAGAACCACTATATGCCAAGACTATATATGGCATATATGGTATATATGCCAAGACTGTATATGGCATATATACCCTGAATGCTAAAGGAGGTATTACAGAGATAGTTTACACCAATTACAGGTATTATTTTATGTTTGCAAGCATACTTAATGGCATCAACAAAACCAAGAGATCAAAAGGGGTGAGCAAACTACAGCCTTCATGTCTCTTTAAGACCACAGATACTTTGATCAAGCCCTCAGCTCACTATTTCAAAAGCAGGGGGGAATGAAGATAAGATGATTTACAGTCAGACAACTACCAACTAGGATTGAATTGTATAGTCTGGGTAAACAAATAAGCGTGGGAGTAGCTTGCTTGTTGCGGTGGTTACTACCCCGAACCAATTAAGACTGATACTTCACTTTGAATACATATACAGCGCAGCTCACTGCTTCAACGGCAGGGGGAAATGAAGATAGGAGGATTTACATTCAGACAACTACCAACTAGGATTGAATTGCATAGTCTGGGAAAACAAATAAGCGTGGGAGAAGCTTGCTTGTTGTGGCAGTTACTACCCCGAACCAATACTTCACTTTGAATACATATACAGCGCAGCTCACTGCTTCAATGGCGGGGGGAATGAAGAAAAGAGGATTTATATTAAGACAACCAACAAGGACTAAATTGCACAGGATGGATAAACAAATAAGCGTGGGAGAAACTTGCTTATTGCGGCAGTTACTACCCCTAACCAATTAGGCTTGATACTTCACTTTTATGTAGTTCCAGCACTGCTCTCTACATCAATGGCAGGGGTGGAAGGAAAATTAGAACCAAAAAGTTACAATATGGGCCCTGACCTCAGTGGTCAGAGTAACAGATGAGAAAAATAACTGTGAAAGCTTGCTGGGCAGACTGGATGGGCCGTATGGTCTTCTTCTGCTGTCACTTCTATGTTTCTATGTTTCTGAGTGCTACTGGCCATCCCAAAAATATTTCTCACCCCTCCTCCTTTGCCACCTCAGTTTCCATGTTCGGCAGCAGTGGGTTTCTAAACTTTCTCCTGCAACTGTTTCTTCTTCCCTCTATGTGGACCACATGATTCAAACAATCAACTGCTTCAACTGTGTGGTGCTCTGTAGATGTACCGAGATTGCATAGTTCAAAACAGCTGATTGAACTATGTGGTCCATGATGGAGGAAGAAGCACTGGTGGCAGGAACAAGCTTTGAAGGGTCATTCTTCTCACTCCAACAGCCTCCCCATTCCAGACTTTGACTGAGGGAAGAAAGAAGGGGGAGGTAGGGATGGGGGAAAGTAGGGAGTAATCAACACTGTTGTTTTCAGCTACTTCACTGTTTTTAGCTATTTCCCTTCACTAACACTTATTTCCAACTATTGAGAGTATCTTTTTAGAATATAAATTGATTTTTCTCTCAGAGGCCATCTCCCCTTTCTATGAGGGAGAAATAGAAGGGAACACCTCTTTCCAGCCCCTGGGACAGGGAAGAGCCACAGATGTGTCCCAGGGCAAAAAGGTTTGTCCAGCCCTGTGCTAGAGTATGAAAGCAAATGACTACACATTTCATCAAACGTGCACAGGCATTCCAAAGAATAGTAGGAATGAGGGAGAACCCACTTACACATTCAGTGAAAGAACCAACAGAATTTGTCAAAGAAGAGAAAACACTGTTTTTGAACCAGCAAATAAAGACATGTGAATGGGAAATGGGGGAATTATGAAGATTTTCTTCAACAGCTGCATGTAGATCAAAACCTGACATAGGAATGGTTTAAGAGATTTCAAGTTAAACCTTACAATGAGAGATTAATTATAGAACAGGGTAGCAGGCAAGATGGGTCACAATTTTCAGCCAATAATTTCAGCTAGTGTCTGAGGTGCTTTTTATCTGTAGACTTAATACTAATATTCAAAGTGAATGCATGGCATACTTCTGCTTTAAATATTATCACAGCAAAACTATGTATTCACCATTACACCTGCTATTCAGTGCGCAGAGATTTGCCAAGATAATTTACCTGCATGCATTTTAAATAAAAAGGCATGCAAGTTCCCCATATCTGTGAGTGAAGCAGTACTTTCCCAGCAAACGTTCCTTTGAAAATTACTCTCAATCATAGACAAAACTAAAAATATAAAAACAAAAAATAAACAAATTCATATGCAGCAGCATAAAACTTGAGATAGTTCAGCAGGCAACATTCAAGTATTGGGAAACTATTTATTTACTTTCAATGTGTATGTCACCCAATTTTCAACAGAAACTTTGGAGAGTTTACAAAAAAATGTATAAAAAACTTATAGGGCCAGATTTTAAAAGCCCTTCGCATGTAAATCCAGAGGATTTACATATGCAGTGGGGGTTACGCGCGCCGGGCCTATTTTAAAAAGGCCCGGCGCTGAGCGTGAAGCTTAGGGACGTGTGTAAGTCCCGGGGCTTTACTAAAGGGGCAGTCCATGGGCGGGGTGGGGGAAGGATGGGGCGGTCCTTGGGCAGGGCCAGAGTCCTCCGACACAGCGGCCATTGCCGCTGTGTCGGAGGATTGTGTGTTGGCAGCCTGCCACCAGGCGCAAAATGTAAAATAATTTGAGGGGGTTAGTATAGGGCTGGGGGGGGGAAAGGTTAGAGGAAGGGGTGGGAAGGTTAGGTTAGGGGGAAGGGAACGGGGGAAGTCAGCATGGCTCGGCACCCGCAAGGTGCACAATTGTGCACCCCTTGTGTACGCCAACCTCTGATTTTATACCTTGCTCACGCTTGCACGTACAAGTTATAAAATAGGGCGTATATGTGTGGGTGCCGGGTAGCGCACGCACATGTACTCCGCACACGCTCCTTTTAAAATCTACCCCACTATGGACAAATAGTACCATCTAATATAAACAAAATAAACATTAAAATAAAAATTGAAGGATCAAAGAACCATCAGTGATAGTGTCCAAAATCAATTATTGAAAGCACTATTGAAAACACATTTTACATTACTTTCTGATGCGCATATAATCCTTGTTAGTCTCATCTATTTAGTTAAAGAATTCCATAAAGCATAAGCTGCCAGAGAAAAGGTCCATTTCAATGTTGCAATATATCTAGTCTCAGTTAGAATTGGGAGGACCAAGGTCCCAAGAGCTGTTTAAAAAACATAATAAGATAGCATGGCTCATGAACTAGAAATTGTATAGCACCATGGTAGAAAAACTTGAATCAAATTCCTGATAGAACTGCAGAGAATGAATCAGTTGTGATCACTCAGGGTATTTTCATATCGGGGAAACGGCTTATGCGATCACAACTGCTCCATTCTCTGTGATTCTGGCCTTGGTTCTGAGAGCTAGGGCCAGAAACCCATGTGTGATGCTTATGGTGCGAACTATTCTTCCCTGAACTGATATGGAGACATAGGGTGGACTGTCATCATTTTGTTGATAATATCCAGTTAATGGCAACCGTGGATGCTAATCAGAAGACTGAAATAGCCAATTTTTGTTTTTTCCTAAACTTTTTATTTACTATAATTTTCAACGTGAAAAGGAGCAGAAAAAGCTCTAATTAGCAGCTTGAGTCTGATCCTCAGATGCAATTTTATCACCTCAAACAAAGAAAGTTGACCAGGTTCACAGAAAATATAAGAAACATTATGATGTTTAACAAAGCACTTACATGGAAACTTGAGTTCCTTTTATTTCACCTGAGGCCTCATCAAAAGGAACTGCCTCTTCCTTTGCTGGGCAGCCTTAGCTACATATGGATGCAACCTTACTTAAATCAATAAATCACTCTTCCTGGGGTTTGAAATATAACTCAAGAAGGCAAACCCTATAGGGCTCCAAGACTAGAGGCATAATCATATTTGCAGGAACAGCTTAATTGTTCATCAGAAGCCTCCCATAAACAGTCAGATCTAAACTGACCTCAGAGATAGGCCATCCTGGCCCCTTCCGTACCTTTCTTCTTAAATGGTGGAAGATACAAGATAGAAAATCCTCAAAAGAGTATGGTACTGCTGTGCAGGAACCTTAAGGATTTCAAATACATACTTTTTGAGCATCTCCAGAGGAGAGATTATTATCATATGTGAAAAATGAATTAATCACAAAGTCCGAGGCTGAAATGCATTTTTTATATTCTCCAATTTATTATGGAGAAGCTTTAACAATTGCTTCCCATATAAAATGTTTTTTTCCCATATTAAGTTCCAATTCTTCTAACATGCTTGTCCAATTCTAACATTTTAACTTTATAAACTTTCAATTCACTTCTTATCTAGTTATATTCTTTGTTAGAAGACAAATTTGGCTTCTGAGGGC
This sequence comes from Rhinatrema bivittatum, assembly GCF_901001135.1. Lineage (NCBI taxonomy): Eukaryota > Metazoa > Chordata > Amphibia > Gymnophiona > Rhinatrematidae > Rhinatrema > Rhinatrema bivittatum. Next base: position 186,312,981 of record NC_042616.1, read on the forward strand.
TTGCCCCAGACCCTTAATAGAACTCCACACAGTCTGTAAAGTTATTTCATGATGCCTTGAGAGATGAATCTCGGCATCTCTGCTGTGGCTGCTGAATATGCCAAGCTTCAAGTCTCCCAGCACCTCTATAGACAATTTTAATGCATGGCTGCAAGAAGTGGCAATTTGATTGGATCAAAATTAAGCTTAAACTTAACCCAGTAATGGCAGATAGGCTCTGGCAGAGTAGAAGGAAGAGTGAATAAATTGCAGCTTTCCTTTCATTAGCCAGTGTTGTGATAATCACTGAGAACTTTGATAATAGTTTGGAAATTCAATTTTAGAAACTCAATTAACAGTGCATGCACAGGTGTCTCAGGGAGGTGAGTACTTGTTTCATGGCCTTCAGTTATATCCATCAGATACACGCCTTCCTTGAGAGTAAAGAACTCTTAATTGTAGCTCATGTACTTGTACTAGGGAAGAAGGATTACCATTACTCCCCTTCTCAGGATCTCTTGATAATGAGACTAAAACGATTGCTGCTATTATAGGATACTGCTGCAAGCTTGACTGAGGGCAAAAGAAATGCAGACCGCATTACTCCATTTCTTCATAGACTGTACTCTAGGGATGTGAATCGTGTCCTCGATCGTCTTAACGATCGATTTCGGCTGGGAGGGGGAGGGAATCGTATTGTTGCCGTTTGGGGGGGTAAAATATCGTGAAAAATCGTGAAAATCGTTAAAAAATCGAAAAATCGAAAAATCGAAAAACCGGCACATTAAAACCCCCTAAAACCCACCCCCGACCCTTTAAATTAAATCCCCCACCCCCAAATAACTTAAATAACCTGCGGGTCCAGCGGCGGTCCGGAACGGCAGCGGTCCGGAACGGGCTCCTGCTCCTGCATCTTGTCGTCTTCGGCCGGCGCCATTTTCCAAAATGGCGCCGAAAAATGGCGGCGGCCATAGACGAAAAAGATTGGACGGCAGGAGGTCCTTCCGGACCCCCGCTGGACTTTTGGCAAGTCGCGTGGGGGTCAGGAGGCCCCCCACAAGCTGGCCAAAAGTTCCTGGAGGTCCAGCGGGGGTCAGGGAGCGATTTCCCGCCGCGAATCGTTTCGTACGGCGCCATTTTCCGTACGAAAACGATTCGCGGCAGGAAATCGCTCCCTGACCCCCGCTGGACCTCCAGGAACTTTTGGCCAGCTTGTGGGGGGCCTCCTGACCCCCACGAGACTTGCCAAAAGTCCAGCGGGGGTCCGGAAGGACCTCCTGCCGTCCAATCTTTTTCGTCTATGGCCGCCGCCATTTTTCGGCGCCATTTTGGAAAATGGCGCCGGCCGAAGACGACAAGATGCAGGAGCAGGAGCCCGTTCCGGACCGCTGCCGTTCCGGACCGCCGCTGGACCCGCAGGTTATTTAAGTTATTTGGGGGGGGTTCGGGAGGGTGGGGGATTTAATTTAAAGGGTCGGGGGTGGGTTTTAGGGGGTTTTAGTGTGCCGGCTCACGATTCTAACGATTTATAACGATAAATCGTTAGAATCTGTATTGTATTGTGTTCCATAACGGTTTAAGACGATATTAAAATTATCGGACGATAATTTTAATCGTCCTAAAACGATTCACATCCCTACTGTACTCATTACCAGGTTAAAATCTTTTCTTTAGTCTTCAAATGTTTGCATCAAGATATAATACAATATTTAGCACAATTAATCAGTATGAGTCCTGTAGGCTGTTAAGATTATCTCAGCAAGCTATTGCATAAGGTCTCAGACGGCTTCGACCTCTGTGCCTCACCTTTCTTCTTTCTCTCTCCTCAAGCCTTGGGAAGATGGCTGCTGCCGCGTCTTCATGCCGCTCTCTCCGGCGTCTCTGGAAAAGCAACAGTGACAGTGTTTGCCATGGATTTCCTGAGGATCTCCTAGGGTGCACGCACGCACGCCACCCACATCTTTATCCATGACATGACGGGAACCTCGGAGGTGTCCCCTCCAAGTGACGTCACGACATCCAGGCATTTAGCCTGCCCTTCGTTTGCTAACAAACTGAGTTAGCAGGGATTGGAATGCCTCCGGTCTTAGCTGCTCTACTGCTTCTTTGCTGCCACTGGAAGCTCTCTCTGCCCTTCGGCGTCATTCACTAACTTGGGTACCCATTCCTCGGGGGCCCTTATGCTTTCTTTCAGGTACCTATCTGGTATACTGGGTACTCGCTCTGCGATGGCCTGCTCTCCCTACCTTGGTGCCTACAGTTCAACTACTTCTGCCTGCCAGGATCTTCATCAATACAGCTATCTACTTCAGTGAGTAATTAACTTTGCACAGCCTACCATCTACCTGAGCGTGGGACTGGTCTCCTCTGCTGAGGACTCCTGGACTACTTCTACTGGGTTACCTCACTGCTGCCACCCCTGGGCAGTACCAACAAGCTGTATAATAAATACATATTCTCTATGTCTGCGTGTATAGTGTCTAGCCTAGTACTGCGGTTCCTCATGGGGCTCCTCCCCGTGGGAGTGGCCATCTCCGCAGTACCCAAAAATCCACTCCAACACCTCAAAACCATAACACAAGCTTTGTAAGCAGTTCTGTCATTTACAGCTGTGAAGCTGGTGGTTACTAAATTTACCCCTTTTTCCTTGTTTGCTCCATCGTTATGGAACACAATATCTTTAAAGGCCCACCTAGAATTATATATTTTGACATTTGAAAAGAAATTCAAGAATGGATCTTTTGAACAAGCTTGCAGCAGGTCAGTAGTTTTAAAGTATTTTTTAGTTCCAGTACACGGTTGAATAGTTAACTGTTGTATGAAAGAAAAGAATTACTAAGATTTTCATGAATAATTAATTGTGGGAGATGGCTCATGGTTTCCATCTGGAAATGAGATGCCTTAGTTAGGTTATTATGCTCTATGATATTTTAAGGTCTGTTAATTGGTAGATTGGGGTTGAATTCTTCTTAATGTAAAACTGTAGTCATCTTGAATGAGATAAAAATGTTGTTGTAATCTTTACTAGAATACGTATTTACAACAATGGATTAAATGTTTGTCTTATAGATTTAGTAATTCAAATAGCCATTCATTTTGTATTTGTTACAAATTGAATTACTTCCCCTGATGAAGCCATGTCTAAGGCGAAAGAAAGAATTATTTGTCAGGATTTGGCTTCAATATTTCTTTGAAAAGCAATGGTTGGTTTCAGTGAAGATTGCAACAACATTATCTCATTCAAGATGATGTCCGTTTTACAATAAAGAAGAATTAAATTGAAGATCTGAGTTTGCTTTAATACTCCTTCCAAAGGTGGTAGTTGGTTTCAATATTCTAGTGAAGATTTCAACAACAGTATCATCTCAGTGGAGATAATGGCAGTTTTACATTGAAGAAGGACATACTTGATTATATATTGATAGTTTTGTATGAGAGTGGAATTTTAATATTTTATCGCAGATTGTTAGTGCGTTGTGCTATGAAATGAATATAAGTGGAAGGTAGTGTGATTGATGATGTTGATTGGTGCAAGTTTCTAATTTCTAGGTTGAAGAGTTTTTAATTGCTACAAAAACAAAAATTGCTACAAAAACAAAAAGATTGAATTAATATCAATAAGCACACGGGGACTTAGAATCACGAGAGGAGGTGACGGTGTTTGCCCGGAATATTTTAAAAGATAAGTGATTTAAGTAAAGTAAAGTAATATACAATTTTAAAATAATAATAAAAATATTTTGCCAATGGGAACTAGTAAATGAGGTTAAAAACAAAGTGCTGTTCCACCATGAATTTGGTTGCAGCCCTGTAAGGGCAAAAGCCAAAAGGATTGAATACAGTACATTCTGATACTAATTCCCTGGGGTTTACATTAAAATTTAAAGTAAAGTGAAAAGTTTGATATTCCACATTTGTTTGATTATTGAGTATAGATATCCAGAATATGCCACATTGGAAATCCCTCAACTGTAGTGTTTCTCGATTGTATTATTTTCTTTCCCAAAAAGGCCCTTGTTTCGCCTTCCTGGCTTCTTCAGGGGAGTTAACTCGAAAGGAACCGATCACAGTGAATGAATCACCCCCACCTCTCGATTTGACTCGACCATTCTTCAACTTTTTCAACATGTCGATAGGAGAGTCTCGCAAAAATATTTTACCAGAGGCATGAACTCTCTTAAACATCCTTTTTGAAGATTATCTCAGTCCTAAAAAAAGGACTTTCAAGTACTCAAGAAGTGTCAGGGCTTAAAATTTGCAACTGACGTTTTCTTCATCAGCCGTCCCAGTCATCTCGGGGTTAGCGTTTTAACACATACTCCCTTCCGAAACAATCCCAATTGACCGTCACCACTCTTATTCTTTTATATGTACCTTTCTGCCATCTTCTTGGCGTCTACCGGTCTCAAGTTAAGATATATACATTGCCTTTTTTTTTTGGATATATATATATAATATTTTCATTTGCTATATTGCTAAGTTAATTGAAAACTTTTGTGATGCTTGTATTTATGTTATGATTAAATTTGTATATTGAAGAACATTATATGAAAATTGCTCTCTCTAATTTTGTGATATATGATATTTTCAAAATGGTGCCAGTTGCCTCTATTTGTATTTATTTATTTGAAAGCTTTCTTACCTTTCCTTCCGTGGTTCAGAGTAGGCCACAATAAAAAACACATAATATGATAAACTAAAGTACAGTACATATACAGAAAAAAAAACCAAATCATGAAGGCCACAGAGAATGGATTATCATGTGAAAAAAACAAAAATGGCCTCATATGAAAATACTCAATAATTTTGGGGTATTTTTATATTTGTTGCATTAAAAAAGGCCTCTGGCTACCCTAAAACCTCCCTCTTTTCCTGCAAAAAGTGGATCTGGGGCCTGGGCCTGACTGGCTGGGCCAGCCAAGCCCCTCCATTCCTAGACTGAAAAACTAATCTATCCCAGAGATTGAGACTGGAGCCAAGGCAATGGCTAAGACTGAGGCCCAGGCCCAGCCAGGGTCTCCCTTAGTCCCTCTTGATGCTATTTAAATCTGCTGGAGCTCACTCCACAGCTCCCACTTATCCCCTTCTCAGGTGTTTGAAAGTCCTAAAGCCCACTTGCTCCCACCTGGGTCCCAGAACTTTACAAATGGTTTTATCTGCCTGGCAAATGGCACTGAAGTGATGTCGCCAATTACCAAGAGATGCAATTAGGTACAAAAAAATGTAACAGAAGATATGGAATTATTCCTAACTGTCTTTTGTGCCCCCAATGCAATCAAAAGAAACCTTCAGAGTCAACTAAAGATGTTGCCTCTATATATATTACACCTTATAAGCTCAAGGAGGACAATATTTTTGGCACAGTGAAACATTAACAAGAGTTCTAGCAAAACATTTGAGCAACTGAGATCATACCAAACATATGAGTGAGATTCATTCCTATCTTGGTATGAGTAGCTCCACCCCCACTCCCAATACTATGGAAACACTAACCTAAGAAAGAGACTTATGTATTCCAAAATGTACTCTGTGCTCCCTAGAATGATAAAAGGAAAGAGGAATCAGGGCCCCAGTGCTCCCTCAAGTTATCTGCTGGAGGCAGTGGCTCCAGCACAGAGCTCCCTTCTTTGGTGGTATTGGCTCTGGAGAGAACCCCTCTGGACCTCATGCTGACAGGATTTGTCACCCCCAAAATCTTGGTTTTCTAGATGACTGACTAACTTGCCTAATGGAAGCACTGGATCCTGAAAGGAAATGATAGAAATCACAGTCCCCGCATTACTTTGGCATACTCATCCCCCTCCTCTGATTTCCAAACTGGATCTTCTTTCTTTCCCCTCCACTCTCTACCCAGATTCTGGCTGATTTATTATTAGAGACAGTTCACACGATTTATCTGGAATTCTCTTCCAGATAAATAAATGTATGTATTTTTTGTGCATCGATTAGTGAGTTCTGTCTTCAAGTGATGCACAAATTTTAATAAAGATAAAATGACTTCTCTTCTCTCCTAACCCCTTAGCCTCAAGTTATCCTTCTTCCTATTCTGAAATCACGGAGGTGGAAACTTCATATCCTCCAAGTCTTATCACTGACTCCATTTCTACTCTGACTCCATTTTCTCACTATTTCTGACTCCATTTCCACCTAGTTTCTTAGCTCGATCTCTTCTGCAGCCCTCCAGTTGTCAAATCCTCAGTCTATCAACTTCAACAATTTATGCCACCTTCAGACATGCTATGATAATTTAGTCAGTGGTCCGATATAGATTTTTCTTTATTTTAGTATTATTATGATCTTTTCTAGGGGACCAATCCCTTTAAATATCCAGCCTCAACAGCAGTAGGTTTGAAAGAATGCAGGTCATGGTTTCAGAAAGAGGAGGTGGCCACATTGAAGGAGCTCCCTGAGATAAGCTGCATTGGAAGCAGTGATGAGAGGGCTAAACTGGTTTGTCAACTATAGAGCTTGTCCCTAATATTGGTAGTAAGTAGAGAATAAGCTCGTAGGAATAGAGATAGAAATTAAACTTAGATTCAACTATACCTTGAAACTATTGACCTAAATTCCAACTTACTTTCTATTGCTAAAGTGCTCGAGAAAGTTATATGAACTCAATTGCAGGAATATTTGGATGACTTTGCTCTTTTAGATCCTTGTCAGTTTGAGTACTGTGAGTACGGAGACAGAATTATTATCGTCTCTTGATCTAGTACACAAAGGACTAGATAAAGGACATGTCTTTTTATTATTATTTCAAAATGTAACTGCTGCATCTGACATGGTGATTTTACTATTTTAATTTCACATCTTGCTGCCTTGAGAATTGGACAACCTGTGTTAAAATGGTTTTCAACTTTTCCTATTCATTGATTTCAGCAAGTACATTTTGATTTTTTAGTTTCCAGATGGGTAAAGCTTATTCCAGGTGTTGAACAGGGCTCTGTCTTTTCAGCTACTCTTTTTAATATTTGTTGTCATTAAACAACTTAATCGCTTCAATTGGCAAACAATATCATCTGTTGGCAGATGATATTTTATTAATTTTCCCACTGGATTTACCAGTTTCCTCTGTTCATTCAGTGGTCTCTGTCTGCAAGTTATTACTGTCTGGATGAGTACAAATAGACTATCTTTAAATATGAAGAAGACTGAAGCCTTTTCAGAGCAGGTGTGCGCATGTTATAAAACTAGGGATTGGCGCGCGCAACGGGGTGCGCCGAGCCACGCAGCTTTTCCCTGTTCCTTCCCAGACTGCTTTGGGGAGTGTACTGTTCTGAATGTAAAAGTGGCCCCTAACCCCTACAGTACTACCTAAACCTCACCTTGAGTTACTAGGTAGGCCTCATATAGAGATATGAATAGCTTACTATTAGAAGGGCCTTGTAGACTCTCTCACTCTCTTTCTCTCTCTCTCTCTCTCTCTTTCTCTTGTAATATCTATATATAGTGCACATTTTAATAATTAACATTCCCCTTTTTCTACCACATGCAATTTGATAAATCCAGCTATTAGTGACCAATATACTTTAATGATAACATTGCTCATAGTAATCAAAGCAAAATTCTATAGTCCAATAGGAATATATCATCAGGATGGTGGTCTGGGTATACAGTGAGAAAGTGTCAATCTGAGCTAAGCCTACTTGTTAAAATTAATAGCCTTAAGTTGACTGAACAAAAGCTGCCTCCTGCTTTTAATTGCCTAAGGATGTCTGCTAGAGAGGACAGAACCTCTATTTAAGTTATCAGAGCACTGTAATAGTATAAAGAGACTCTGAGCAAGGAATTAAAGTGAATTGTATAGGTTTTTTTTTAATGGATTAACTTGAAAAGAATTATGGGGCAATAATCAAACATGTTTACCCAAGTAAACGTATGTACTTGCATTAAAATGGAGTATAAAAATTGTCACAATCCAAAAATAGTGGTCTCGGAGTTTACAAATAAATGGTTTGTTTGATCCCTCTTTTTTGGGGGTATAAAAATTGTCCCCATGACAGTTAAAGGTATGTGCTTTGCATGACGATGCACTTAATTTTAGCTACACTGAAAGTGGGCAGTGCTGTTGAAGGCATTAACAAGAAAGCATGCAAGAGGATGTAGTTTTTAAATCCGACCAATATCCAGAACTGGATAGTGCACTATAATATATAGATCAAAAAAGCTTGATTAAGGAAGAAATATATATTCATACAGGTTCAAGCATTGTAATTATAAACTACTGTAAGAATCCAAAACACTGTCCGTCCCTAATTAAGGCCTGCTTCATCATTTCGCTATAATTATAGTGAAATGATCACCAGTAGGAAAAAAAGGGGCAGGGGTGATAGTGAGCAGGTGGCCACATCGCAGCGATGCATTTTCGTCCACCGCAGTTGCGGCCATGCTGCACTCTATCATCTCGTGGCACCAATGAAATAGCTGTAGCTATTTCTGGCACTAATGCGGGCGATAATGTGTGATACATGATTTACCCGCAGGACTACAGGCCCTTAAATTTCCTTAACTACCACCAATACCCTGCCCAAAATCCTTCCCTTAATTTGAATTTCCAAATCGTAAGCGGTAGTTATTAGGGATGTGAATCGTGTCCTCGATCGTCTTAACGATCGATTTCGGCTGGGAGGGGGAGGGAATCGTATTGTTGCCGTTTGGGGGGGTAAAATATCGTGAAAAATCGTGAAAAATCGTGAAAAATCGTGAAAAATCTAAAAATCTAAAAATCGCAAAACCGGCACATTAAAACCCCCTAAAACCCACCCCGACCCTTTAAATTAAATCCCCCACCCTCCCGAACCCCCCCCCAAATGAGTTAAATAACCTGCGGGTCCAGCGGCGGTCCGGAACGGCAGCGGTCCGGAACGGGCTCCTGCTCCTGAATCTTGTTGTCTTCAGCCGGCGCCATTTTCCAAAATGGCGCCGAAAAATGGCGGCGGCCATAGACGAACACGATTGGACGGCAGGAGGTCCTTCCGGACCCCCGCTGGACTTTTGGCAAGTCTCGTGGGGGTCAGGAGGCCCCCCACAAGCTGGCCAAAAGTTCCTGGAGGTCCAGCGGGGGTCAGGGAGCGATTTCCCACCGCGAATCGTTTTCGTACGGAAAATGGCGCCGGCAGGAGATCGACTGCAGGAGGTCGTTCAGCGAGGCGCCGGAACCCTCGCTGAACGACCTCCTGCAGTCGATCTCCTGCCGGCGCCATTTTCCATACGAAAACGATTTGCGGCGGGAAATCGCTCCCTGACCCCCGCTGGACCTCCAGGAACTTTTGGCCAGCTTGTGGGGGGCCTCCTGACCCCCACGAGACTTGCCAAAGTCCAGCGGGGGTCTGGAAGGACCTCCTGCCGTCCAATCATGTTCGTCTATGGCCGCCGCCATTTTTCGGCGCCATTTTGGAAAATGGCGCCGGCTGAAGACAACAAGATTCAGGAGCAGGAGCCCGTTCCGGACCGCTGCCGTTCCGGACCACCGCTGGACCCGCAGGTTATTTAACTCATTTGGGGGGGGGTTCGGGAGGGTGGGGGATTTAATTTAAAGGGTCGGGGGTGGGTTTTAGGGGGTTTTAGTGTGCCGGCTCACGATTCTAACGATTTATAACGATAAATCGTTAGAATCTCTATTGTATTGTGTTCCATAACGGTTTAAGACGATATTAAAATTATCGGACGATAATTTTAATCGTCCTAAAACGATTCACATCCCTAGTAGTTATCGCATGCGCTATGACGTTATCGCGTCCAATAATGCCCTAGCGCAGGGGTCGGGAACCCATGGCTCGTGAGCCAGATATGGCTCTTTTGAGGGCTGCATCTGGCTCGCAGACAAGTGTCGCCATACTTCGCGGTTCCCCGCTGACCCAGCTGCTCCCCGGTCCTCCGCCGCCCGGGCTTAAAATGCTGTCAGCCCGGGCGGAACGCGGCAGGACAGCTGGAGTCATTGGCACCGGCGTGCTCTCTTCTCCCCCCCCCCCCCCCCCCCGCGGCCCGGAAGAGGAAGTGGAGAGCATCGGGTGCCTGCGCGGGAAGAAGAGACCACACTAGCGTGGTCTCTTCTTCCGCGCAGGCACCCGATGCTCACCACTTCCTCTTCCGGGCCGCGGGGGGGAGGAGAAGAGAGCACGCCGACTGGAGTCATCCGGGTGCCTGCGCGGGAGTCATTGGGTGTCAGCCGGGTGCCAGCGCTGGAGTCATCGGGTGCCTGCGCGGGTCTTCCCACGCAGGCACCCGATGCTCTCCACTTCCTCTTCCGGGCCGCGGGAAGAAGAGAGCACGCCGGTGCTCTCTTCTTCCCGCGGCCTGGAAGAGGAAGTGGAGAGCATCGGGTGCCTGCGCGGGAAGACCCGCGCAGGCACGCTAGTGTCCGACGGGAAGAAGACTGCAGCGCGGCTCGGAGGAAAATGAAAATCTTCAACCGCGGCCGATGGGACTCCGCCTTCGCCTCCGCGAGGGCTGAAAATGAAGGAGGTTAGCGTTGGGAGGTGGCTGCTGCTGCCGCGAGTTCCCCGGGGGGGGGGGGGGGGAGGGGGGAGAGAGAGAGTGAATGAATGAGCGAGCAAGCATGTGTGTTTGAGATCCTGTGTGTGTGAGTGAGAGATTGCATGTATGTGAATGATTGAGAGCCTGTATATGTGAAAGAGAGTATGTCTGTGATTGAGATCCTGCCTGTGAGAGAGAGAGCATGAATGTAAGTTTACCATTGGGAACCTGTATGTGTAAGTTTGTAATTGAAAACCTATTTGTTTGAAAGAGTATGTGTGTATGATTGAGATCCTTTGTGTGTGAGAGAGATCATGTGTATGTATGATTAAGAGCCTGTGTGTATAAGTAAGAGAGAGATCATGTGTGTCTGTGTCTGATTGACAGCTGGTTTAGGTGATGGAGCATGTGAGTATGTGATTGAGAACCTGTGTTTAAATGAGAGAGAGAGACCATGTGTGTCTGTGTGATTGAGAGCTGATTTAGGTGAGGGAGCATGTGAGTATGTGATTGAGAGCCTGTGTTTAAATGAGAGAGAGAGACCATGTGTGTATGTGTGTGATTGAGAGCTGATTTAGGTGAGGGAGCATGTGAGTATGTGATTGAGAGCCTGTGTGTAAATGAGAGAAAGAGAGGACATGTTTGTAAGCATGTGAATGAGAGTCTGTGTGTGAGAGAAAAAGACAGCATGTATTTATGTGATTGAAAGCCTGTGTGTGTGTAAGCGTGAAAAGATAGACAGCATGTGTGTAAATGTGTAATTAAGAGCCTATATAAGTGAGAGAGAAAAAACATTTGTATATGTGAGTGACTGAGAGCATGTGTGTATAGGTGTGTCATTGAGAGCCAGTGTGAGAGAGAGCGCTGGTATGTGACTGAGAGAGGAGAAAGTTCCAAGCAAACCACCCCACCTCCTGCTAATTCAGAACAATCTCAGGACACCTGGATATCAAACGTTCCCAGGTATGCAGAGCAAAAAAATTTTTGTATCCTTATTATTTTTCATTACTGGATCTTTGTGTCTGCTATTTTGAAATATTTTGTTGGTATCTGGAAATGTTTTATATGAGTTTTTAATTATTGGATATTCCACTCATCAGCTGTTTCGAAATATGTTCTTTTTGTTAGTACAGTTTTACTGCTGATGATTTTATATTTCTTGATTTGTTTTATAAGGATGTGTGATGTTTCTTTTTTCCTTTGTTACACTGCATACAGAGACTCTGGCTTGTTGCAGTTTCCAATTCAGTTTTTGTCTGCATGCTTCTTGTTATGCGTTTTGGTCTCTTTATTCTATGTTAGGTGAGGGACAGCACGTGATTCAGGTGAGGTTTTCTGCTGGCGTGTAGTTTCTGTGTAGGACTCTATAGCAGCCTGACTTGGTCCGTTTTCCTAATAGGAGATGTATTGGTGTCTTAAGGCCTGGTGTAATATTTTCAGAGACTTATTGTACTTTAAAAGTGTGATCTTACATAAAATGCACACATTTACTTGTATTTAGTTTTAAACATATTGTATGGCTCTCATGGAATTACATTTTAAAATATGTGGCGTTTATGGCTCTCTCAGCCAAAAAGGTTCCTGACCCCTGCCCTAGCGTATGTGATAACGGCCCATCACAAATTGATGAATGTCCCTGTTAATGACTATATAATTCGGGATGGACCTTCATTTTCAGTTTTTATTTTATTTTTCCTGGGAATTTCAATTTTACAACAAAGAAATTGGTGGAAAAATTACTTTCTTATAACATGCAGGAGAAAAATCAGTGGGAAAGCCATTTTTCCTCTGATTTGTTTTGTTATGACATTGAAATTCCCAGAAAAAAATAAAATAAAAATTGAAAACAAAGATCCCTATATATATTATGCTCATTGTAAAATGACAGTCACAAACAAATGAAGATCAAAAAGTACTATTTGCAGATTCTAATCACTGATTTTACTGTTACATTGAATTTTTAATGAATTTTCAAAACTGTAAATAAAATAAAATGAATAAAACTCATCTTGTGTGTGCACCTTCTTGAGATGTTCATATTTTTTAATCTTAAATATTCTTTTGAGTGTATATGTTCATCTGCTGCACTGCAGGTGAAAGATACGTGAGCACTTTGTATCCATGGTGCACGCTCTGACCCAAATTATCAAAGCGAAGCACTGCAGGGAGTCTGCCTTTGAAAATTAGCTTGGAAACCAGACAGGTTTAAATATTATCCTTTATATTTTATTCAGTTGTATACTAGACTCCATTGATGAATAACCTGTGATACAAACAAAATAATCTGTTAACAAAGCATCTAAACTTACTGAATTATAAAGCTTTGTTATAATTAAAAGTACTTACTGGCATTAATAACAATGCATATTCTGTCAGCAAGATTCAGAAAATATCCTGGAAAATAAAAATCATATATTTTGTTTTAATGGGTGTATTGCTGTACTGTTAAAATATGAGACATTTATAAGTATTATAAACTATTGAAATTACTTTATATACATCCAATATTCCTGAATTTGTATTTTTTCTTTGAAACTTTGCCATTTCAGCACCTCCTTTCAATATCGAGTTATGTAGGTCAACCCATTGAATTAAAAATCCTGGTCAAGGGGTGGGTTTCTGTAAAGTTAGGCATTTATGCCAATCCCTAAGAGACCAGAGAATCATCACATTAAACATTTATTAAGAATATCAGTGTAACCCACAGATATTGTGAGTTGGAGGTTTTTGCACTTTAGGTGGTCTATATCATATCACTCTTCAAAAACTTGTATCCTCCTAGCCCTGCTAACTAGTGTCCCATCTCCCTCCCCCTCTTCATATCCAAACTAGTTAAGCATGCTATTTACCTCCAATGCCTAGAGATTCTTGCATTTCAAGTCATTTCCAATCCCTTCCAATTTGGCTTCTACTATTTCTATTTCTCTGGAATTTGTTGCCATGAGATGTGGTTAGTGCAGTTAATGTAGATGGGTTTAAAAAAGGATTGGATACGTTCTTGGAGGAGAAGTCCATTACCTGCTATTAATTAAATTGACTTAGAAAATAGCCACTGCTATTACTAGCAACAGTAACATGGGATAGACTTAGGGCCTAATTTTCCATCCAGATCACATGCGATAAGGGACATTTCGCACACGAAAAGTCCCTTATCACGTGCAATACCAAAATGGGGGCAGAGTCAGCCCCGTTAGAGGAGGAATTGGGGCATCACCGGGGCCGACTCCGTGAAGACGCCGTGGATGACAAAAAGGTAAGGCCCTTTTCGCGTCCGAGTTCGCACCCAATAGCTGCACCTTCTATGGTGGTGCTATTGGGTGTAAAACCGGCAGCGATCACACCACGACGGTGCAATCGCTGCTGGCTAGCGCAGGCCTGCCCCCTGTTTTGGCCCCCCGCCCCTCATTCCCTAAAGTATCGCAGGCCTGCGATACTTTAGAAAATAAGGCCCTTAGTTTTTGGGTTCTTGCCAGGTTCTTATGGCCTGGATTGGCCACTTTTGGAGACAGGATGCTGGGCTTGATGGACTCTTGGTTTGATCCAGTATGGCATGTTCTTATGTTCTTATGGCGACAGCAATTGCAAAGTCTCTAGTGACCTCATCATGGCCAAAGCAAGGAATCTTTATTAAATCCTTATCCTCCTTGTCCCCATTGATCACCATCTACTCCTTGGTTTTCTGAACTCAGTACTTTTTTTGGATTGCCTCTTACCTCTCCCATCATTAGTGAATTATTTTCCAAATCCTCCTCTATCATTATCACATAATTAATCAAGACTGTCCTGTATCTGTTGTTTCTACACTCATTCTGTTGGTGTTTTGCTTTAATATCCTCCCAAGGTCTTCACTACCATATTTATGATAGTGACTTTCTGAACTTTCACCAATAATTCAGTTCCAAATCTACTTTCTAGTCTGACATAACTGCCTGGATATCCCATTTCCTCCATAAACTTGACATGGCCAAGAATGTCCTATTTTTCTTCCTAAACCCACCCACTTTCCCCTGCTAAATTTTTCCATCACTGTAGCTCATAATGTTTTGCTCCTGGTCCTCTCAGTCTACAGCCTTGACGTTATCTTCAACTTCTCTCTCATTCTCTGCACACTTTTGAAACACTGCTAACAAGTGTCATTTATTTTTCTATAACATCACTCATATCTGCTCTTTTCCTTTTGAACACTCTTATGCACTCTCTCATCACCTCCTGCTCAGATGAGTGCTATTGTGAAAGTGGACCTTCAGGCCGAGGCAGAGTTGCGCAACATGCAGGGAGGAGCTCTGCAGGTCTCCATCGTCGGCAGGCGGAGCTGGCAGGAGCAGAGGCCCAACTGGAGCTTCACAAATACTAGCCCTGGTTCCCCTTAGGTTGAGCCCTCGAGTGCTGGGGGTGGCTGATCTTAGGTGCGGGCCTCTGTGGAGGTGATCTGAAGCGTGGTAGGCAAGACAGGCCAGCACAGTGGGAAGCGCAGTCAGGACAGACCACAACCTGGACAGGCAGCAGGCAGCAGAGTCTGGAATAGGCAGGGGTTGGAGGCAGGTAGAGTTCAGTCAAAGACAAGGTACTGGCTGTGGTCAGTGGCAGGTGGAGATCAAGCAGCATCGGGGTCCAGTCCAAAGTCAAATCCAGAAGATCAATCCAAGGAAGATGATGAAGAAGAGGAAGATGAGGGACCATGAGGAACTTGAGGAGACACTAAGGACAGATGAGAGGAAGACTCACCACAGACGAGAAGATCCAGGGACAAACATACTATCAGGAAACCAAGGACAGAAGTCACAAACTCATGAACACCACAGCAGAGACAGGAACCAAGAAGCAGAATGCAGGAATCAGGAATGCAGACAAAGTACTTTCCAGGAGGAGCTGACCTATTGCTGAGTCACTGGAGACACATCTGGAGCAACCTTGTATAGGAGCCAGACTGTGATGCCATCAGAGAGTGCTGCCTGGCCGTTCTCACCTCTGGTTCTTCTAATGTGGGGGAATCAGCCATGCATGCGCCTAAGACAGGCTAGGGAGGAGGCATCATGGAAACTATGCTAGGCTTTGAGGTTTCAGCCATGTCCTACCGCAAGGAGAGTGGCTAGCTGTCGCAGTGTGGCTTCCTGCCATGTTCTGAGGAGGACACGCATTGGTACCTAGCGGGAGGCCGGTGCAGTGGATGACCATGTCTTTCTGGGAAGGAATGGTATCAGGAGGCCATGAAAACAGGACCGGGCTGAAGGTAAGGGTGGCAATCCACAGGACGGGCTTGCGGTCCACCGAACACAGCAGTACCCCTCTCTTCTAAACCTCCTCCCTGAGGGTTTAGGTTTCCTGGAGTGCGTGGCATGGAATTCTCTCAGGAGATTCTTATCTAGGATATTGAAGCGGGCTCCCAAATGTTCTCTTCTGACCTGTAGCCCTCCCATTTCTTTCCTCGTTGATGGATGGTAAGTATTTCTTTACCTGATAGGTAGCATCTCCCTGGAGGAAATTTCTTGCAGTTTGGGTGGTTTCCTTGAGGGCCACGAGAGAATTAGTGGTTTCAGGATGGAGACATGGAAGATGTTGTGGACACCTAAGGAAATAGGCAGACGAAACTGGTAGGTCACATGACTAATTTTGCTGAGGATGAGAAAAGGCCCAATATATCTTAGAGCGAGATGCATAGAGGGTAACTGGAGCTGAATATGATGGGTGCTAACACACAATACTCAGTGACAATAATACCTTGATGTTTACACATAAAACAAATTCAACAAATTTGTATACAGTCTTCAATAACCATAGGAGATGTATTTATCAAACATTTATTCAAAAGAATATGCTATTTAATTCACAATAGATCACTATTTACAATTCAAACATAAATATTATAGCCAGGCTAATATAGCAATCCTAATATATCTTAAAGCATATATATCAGAAGAAATTATACATTAAAAAGCAAGCTATCTGATCACATAAAGCCGGGATAACTTAAAACCACCTGATTATATTCAAACATACTGTAACTGGTTAGGTTTTTAAGTTATCCGTCTATCAGGCCAATACAGCATGGTGTGCTCGGCTGAGCGCACCGTTAGCCCCCGTTTGGCCGCGCGTTTTCGACGTGCTGTTTTTACCCCTTATACAGTAAGGGATAATAGCGTGTGGAGAAAGCGTGGCCAACCCCCCTGAAACTAATAGCACTCATCACATGCAAATGCATGTTGATGAGCCTATTAGCTATTTGCCCACGATACAGAAAGCAAAATGTGTGGCCAAGCCGCACATTTTACTTTCAGAAATTAACGCCTGCCCAAAGGCAGGCGTTAACCATTGACAGCACCTGGTAAATGTACAGAAAAGCAGAAAAAACAGCTTTTCTGTACACCCTCCGACTTAATATCATAGCGATATTAAGTCGGAGGCCCCAAAAATAAAAAATAAAAAAATCTTCTGGAAAAAAAAAATTTCCTCACAGCCCGTGGGTTGGAAAATGGATGCCAGCATCCATTTTCCGAACCTGTGGCTGTCAGTGGGTTCGACAACCGATGCAGGTAAAATTAAGCGTCGGCTGTCAAACCCGCTGACAGCCGCCGCTTCTGCCAATAAGGAGTCTCTAGTGACGCACTAGTGACCCTAGCGCCTCCTCATTAGCGCAGGACCTAAGTTGAATACAAAATCAGGCGCCCAGGACAGAGGCCTGGGTGCAGTTGGGAGAGCGGGAGCTCGCCTCGGCGTGCCGGCTCTCCCGCACGGTTTACTGTATCGGCCCGTATATGTAGATGGATAACTTTAAGCACGTATGTTCAGTGCGATGTTTATCCCACTGAATATCCAGGATAAGTTGCCCAGCTCACTTTAGCCGGATAACTTGTCTGCATGCCAGATTCCTTAATATGGACCTCAAACTGCCCATATTTTGACAAACCTCGTGGATAGTTTTTTACTCTCAAGGTTTTCATTGTTGCCTCACAAAGACTACCAAGACACATTTGTACCTGCTTTTGGAATGAGTATTTTTTAAAGGCAAACTTATATGGGTAGTTTTTCAAATTACCTATCAAAATGTCTCCCCCAACTAAACCCTACACTGAGAATGACTCCAATGATACACAGGTAAATGTATCCACATTGCTCGCATACGTGGATATTTTTATATGTATATAGCGTGCACAATAATCTGAAATACATGGCAACATACACACATGTATAGGCCACACTTAGTTTTACTATAGCAATATAGAACCCACGCATATGATATTTATGTGTTTTATAAAATACATGTATCTTTACCCCTCAACATACGTGTGTATATAGACATGCATGTGAATACATGCAGTGCATTGATAGAACATATATCAATGTATTGAATGTGCATTCTTTTCCTACCTATTTTAAACATATACATGCACATATTCTACATGCAAAATTAAAGAAAGACATATTCGAGTATATCAGGATTTACGTGCATAAGCTGGCCAATTTTAAAACATGTGAATGCAAGGAAAATACCAGTTTTACTAATTAGTCTACCAGTTCACCCAGTCCTTCTTCAGGTTTCCTGGATCTTTAGCCTGAATTTCCCTCATTTCACCCAGACCTCCCACCCAGTACAAAATAAGCATGTTTAATATCATTTATAAATAACTAGAGGGTGTAAAAATATATGATGAAATTGGCAAATGTTGTTAAAATAGCAACTTACGTGCATAAGTGTTGGCCCCACTCCTAGACTGACCCTTTTTTATTTGCATATATGTGCGTGTTAAAGTGAATTTGCACACATATTTTCAGCTTGTATAAAATATGGAATACAGAAGCAGAGGCTATTTACACATGTATAGGCTAATTTTTATACATGCAAATTTTTGAAAATTCACCTGTTAACATGCATGCTAGTAGTAAAACTACAAATGCAGAGAATGCCAATTATTGTCGGTGTGTTATTTTGGGCATGCACTGGGCAACTTTTCTCCCAGACCCTCTCCCTCCATCCAAAAAGGTACAACAAGGAGACTAGCTTTCCAAAATATGGAATTTTGGAACGAATTATATAAAAGGGATCAATGACCATCTGTCTGCCCATCCATCTGCCTATCTGTAGGCACAATGACTTTCCAAAAAGGGAATAAAATATCACTAATTTTGGCATGCAGGAAGAAAATATGAATAACATAAATGAGCTCAAAAACTAGAAACATCAGGTCAATGATTTCAGAGAATTTAGCTGTCAAAAATAAAATGTTCATTGCTTTCTAAAAGATACTTAGAAACTGAAGACTGTTGATCAGCACTCCATTCTGAAAGCTCTAACGTGAAGAAGGTGGGACCTTGGGCATGCCCCCTTCTTCCTTCATCCCCCAACAATACACACAGACATCAATTGGGATACAAGGAGGCTGCAGTTTATGATCAATAAACAATAACCAGAGCCTATACCATAAACATCGCCTCCCCCATCAACAACTAGTACGTCACCATGTTCCAGTGACATACTGCTGCCGCACCCCCTCCCGCTCCTTACCTCATGACCACTGCCATTACCAGTCCCCCTGCCATGTTCCAGCAAGGAAATCCTATGGCTTGCACAGCAACCCCCACTGTACACGCCTGACACATGTAGCAGTCGCCCCCCCCCTCAGCTGCACCTGCACTGCCATGACCCCCACATGACAAAGTCCCAAAATTAAGAATGGCCAAACATTAGGCTTGGATTACCCACCACAAACAGGGCCCACACATGTGGCTTTGTTCCCCCACTGCGCCCATTCCCTACACAAAAAAACCTCTCCAAAGCCTCCTGGAGAGAGTTATTAAACAGATCAATTCAATATCCGATAAATGCACCCCATCTGATCTATACAGGCCAGCACAACTATCCCCCACCCACTCATGAATCCTAAACCCCTCTTGCTTCTCCATCCAACCCCAAATCTGACAATCTTTTTAATACACCTCTTCCAAAGAGCGTGATCCCTCAACTTAAAATGCATAATTATGTCTCACCACCCAAACTGAGTAGACAGCATAACATTCAGGACAACATTCAAATCCTTCCTAGCAGCACTCACAAATTAACCTACATGACCAAATCCCCAAATCATTCCCTCCAGAATGCAGCACCATAACTTCCGGTGGCCATGATACATTTTCAACAAATTCCGCAAACACGGGCACCATCCAGTTCTTCTGCATCTCATGCTCCCCAAACTGACGCACCTGCTTTTCCTATGCTGCCACTCCCAAATCCATGCTGTAAGGCTGCTATGTAACCCTGCAATATTCCCAATGCCAAATGAGTGCCCTCTGACCCAGGCACATCCATATTGACTTCACCATCCCGCAGCTCTGAAAAAGATAAAAAACAAATATTAAACACCACCCTAACTCCACCACAAAACTCCTTTTCAAATCCTGTCTCGCATATGATGCAAACACCATGGAATGCACCACCTCTGCAGCTCCTCTGCAAACACCATGGAATGCACCTGCTCTTCAGCACTAGTTGCTGCACAACCAATCCAGAATGAATGCATCTTATATGCATTCACATCCCACCAACCTCAAGGCCACTTGCAAACTGATAGCGCGGCACTGAAGACCCATCAGCATGCACCAAAAATAATGCCCCTCCACCGATGGCCTGATTTGCAAAAAAAGCCTGTGCGCATCTAATAGGATACACTAGGAAGTTCATCGCACATCCCAGAGTAATAGAGTACCCCTTGATCAACCTTAGGTCTGAGTATCCTAAGTGTAACTCGATCTTCAAAAAGAGATACAATTGCCATCATCAACCCCGCCCTTCCTGGGCACTCTCCCTATTCAGCCACCAACTCCCCCACTCACAAAGCCCCAAAACAAGCAATTGTAAATGTACCACTTCATAAACCAACCAACAGACCTCAAACAAATGCTACAAATTATCCAACAACTCCTCATAACGAATTGACCTATGTTTATCCTTCATCACCCTTCTTCCTCTCCCCCAGCCCCCAGCCCGCAAAACTACCCTTAGAATTGCTCCAACCCAAATCTTCTGAAAAAATTAAAAACCCGCCAACTGCACCTGCACAGTCACCATCAAATACCCCACCTGTTTTGCCTGCAAAATATAATTTAAAATTGCAGATTCAGGATCCAGCCTCCCACACCACCCACCAGTATGCAAATAACAGGTCACAGCACCTCTACCCCTCATGTACAATGTGCATGTTCTTGATGCCACCGAAGTCTGAATCATATCCCAAGCTCCATCAAGCCAAACTTCCAAAGATATTCTGGAACATCTGTTCCTATCGCATCCACTTGTGAAGTCAGTCTCCGAAAGACATCCCACTTAAAATGATAAAGAGCATCTACTATTGAGTTGTCCATCCAAGGAACATGCCTGACTGTAGCTGAAACATTCCAACTCAAACATAACAACACATATTCCCACAATAAAGCCAATACTTTCTGACATTTTGCAGATTGATGATTTATCACTTCCCCCACCCATGGTTGTCATACCAGAACAAAACCTTCCTGTCCCTCAGGCAGTGGCCCCACAAAGCCAAAGCCACCACAATGGGAAACAACTCCAAGAAAGTTATGTAACACCACTCTCCACCCATG
The DNA here is from genome assembly GCF_901001135.1 of Rhinatrema bivittatum. NCBI lineage: Eukaryota > Metazoa > Chordata > Amphibia > Gymnophiona > Rhinatrematidae > Rhinatrema > Rhinatrema bivittatum. The sequence goes on from NC_042616.1 coordinate 186,334,029, forward strand.
ACTAAGGCCACCTACTGGCATATCCAGCTCCCTGCAATACACCCCAAATCCATGTGCCCCTGCCTCATTCGAGTATAATTCCAAGTCCCTATTGGATACCAACTCTTCCTGCATAATGCACACCTCATTAAAGGATTCCAGAAAGGTTTCCCAAACCTTGACCCTTCTAGAAACCTGAATAAAATGGTGCTGTCACAGAACTCCTGATGTACAAGCTGACAAGCACTTTATAAAAGCCTCTCATAAGGAATCCAAAATCCCCTCAAAACCTTCCCTCAGCATATCTGCTGCTAACCAATTTGGGTATCTCCCCAACCACTCCCACATTGCCGCCAAATGAACCGGCATCAGGCCACCTCAAACAATACCTCACGGCTTGGCTTCTGCACCAATACCTAGGGATGTGAATCGTGTGCCCGATCATCTTAACGATTGGGTTCGGCTGGAGGGAGAAAAAAATCTGATCGGTGGAGATGTGAATCGGAATCGGTTCTGATTCACATCGTTAATTTTTTTTTTTAGTGAGGCCCGACCCTTTAAAATTGACCCCTTACCTTCCCCCACCCTCTCGAACCCCCCCCAAAATGTTTTACGAGTACCTGGTGGTCCAGTGGGGGCGCGGGGACTGATCTCCCGCTCTCGGGCCATCGGCGCCATTTTGGCTGCCACTCAAAAATGGCGCCGATGGCCCGATAAAAAAACAAAACCCACCTGACCCTTTAAAAATGACCCCTTAGCTTCCCCCACCATCCCGATCCCCTCAAAACATTTTAAAATTACCTGGTGGTCCAGTGGTGGTCCCGGGAGCGATCTCCCGTTCTCGGGCCGTCGGCTGCCACTCATAAAGATGGCGCCGATGGCCCTTTGCCCTTACCATGTGGCTGGCCCCTGTCACATGGTAAGAGCACTGGATGGCGCCATCTTTAGGAGTGGCGGCGGCCATCTTTAAAGATGGGGCCGGCCAGCCAGGGGTCATTTTTAAAGGGTCGGGTGGGTTTTTTTTTTATCGGGCCATCGGCGCCATTTTTGAGTGGCAGCCAAAATGGCGCCGATGGCCTGAGAGCAGGAGATCGGTCCCTGCGCCCCCACTGGACCACCAGGTACTCGTAAAAAGTTTTGGGGGGGTTCGGGACGGGTGGGGGAAGGTAAGGGATTAGTTTTATAGGGTTGGGGTGGGTTTAGGGGTTGTTTTGGTGTGCCGGTTTTCCCGCCCTCCCCCCAAATAACTCCCGTTAGTGGACACTAACGGGAGTAACGATTTTTCACGATAAATCGGGAAAATTTATATTGTATCGCACACTCTAACGATTTTTGGTGATTTAAAAAATATCGGACAATTTTTTAAATCATCAAAAAACGATTCACATCCCTACCAATACCCCCACCCGACCACTTTGCACACATAGCTGTTAGGTGTGCTCCCCTTCCTACATTCATGTACACATGCCAGAACTTACATTGGGGAAAGAGACATGAAGTTTGTTAAAACGCAACTTATATCTGAACCACCTGCCT